>NW_025814058.1:1800000-2100000 GCF_018902025.1 Drosophila willistoni
TGATGATGATGATGATGATGATGCCAATTCAAGGCGTATAAATATCACCCTGATGATTAGATATAATTTTCTTGCTTGGTTTGTTTTAAGCCTCACCCCAAAAAACAAAGAACAGAAAATAAACAAACATTAATTGTACGAATGACATAAGCAGAGCGGAGATTAAAATGACAAAACTGAATAAACCCACCCACCGCCCCATAACCATTGGATATGCTCTATGGCTTGGCAATTGCAAGTTGAAGGTCAATTGACTTAACCCTCTCCTCCACCTAACCCATTTCCATTGACCCTGAATCTTTGAGTTACACTTTTTGAATACTCTGGCAAAAATGCAATGCATTGAAGGCTATTTAAAGTGATCCAAATTCGATCAGAGACATTTCTACTTATATTCTTCCTTCTTCCTCAGGGCGTCTAAAAAATACAATCTTATACTTTTTACAACTTGGAGCATAAGCATATAGTGTATAAAACATTCAACATATTCCGAATTGGTCCTTTTTTTCTTGGATGGGGGGGAAGGCTTAATATGCATTTTGTAAACAACTGTCAAACATGACCTACACAATCATATCTCACGATTCCGATACTAAATACTGAAAAACTGGTTATATCTTATCGCATCTCTTAAATTATGCTCAAAGCGGCTTCCACAGTTTCGCTTCCTCGGCTCCCGTGAAGAAGGGAGCCCAAACAAAACACAGAAGACGAAAAAAAAAAAAAGGAACAAGAGAAGATTTAACTGGCTGGTTATTAATGGGTTTCGATGCATTAAAGCTTACCTTTTTTTTAATGTTTATGGTTTATAACATGGTTATGGTTCAGAGTCGCTAAAAACGGTCGAAAGACCACCCTATTGAAAATATCACTTGATGGCTTAAACTAACTTGGCCAACGGCTATTTTTGTTTTGCATATCGCATATAGAGGTGCTAATATACTATATCAAGAGAGTAAAATAGAGAGAGAGAGGGGTGTAGAGACGGAACCTGGAAAGAGCACTATGATGGCGTCATTTCAAATATAATTCCCATTAGCGTTAGTTGAAATTTTGTTGTTATTTTTTTTTTTTGTTATTTCGTTCTCGACCTGTGATATCATCATCACCACACAAATGAGCGAGAAACGAAAGGGAGATAAGCCTATCGCACTTATATAGAAATATATATATGCAGGGTTATATAGAAGTTTTTGTACACTTTACAACAATCAGAAAGTTGCTTAAGAGGCTTACTTTCTACATACTTAAATGATGAATACTTAAACCCTGTTTAATGATTTAGAAGTTATTGAAAGACAATCACTTTTCATTGCGTGTTAGGTCACACATGATATAGATTATAATCGAAAATTGACAATGTAATCTCATCAATTATTCAGATTCAATATGTCAACGGAGGCCGCACAACCAGCAACAGCCCCAACTACAGAGGCACCACCCACCGCCGAGCTGGGACAATTGGCTCTAGATGATGGGGCACCGAAAGTCAGTTTCTCGGATCAATTTAAGGCCTTCTCGAAATTCGGGGATACCAAATCGGATGGCAAATTGATAACCCTATCGCAGAGTGACAAATGGATGAAGCAGGCCAAAGTGATTGATAAGAAAATAACTACCACGGATACGGGTATCCATTTCAAAAAGTTTAAAGCCATGAAAATTGGCATTTTGGATTATAATAAATTTCTCGATGATTTGGCTAAAACGAAAAAAGTTGAGCTAGCGGAGATTAAATCAAAATTGGCCAATTGTGGAGCACCTGGTGTGCAATCAGTTTCGGTGAGGGAGAAAATTTGTCATCCTTTTGGTCCAATTATTTTATAAACTTTCATTATGTTTGGCTAGGCTGGCAAGGCAGCTGCTGCTGTGGATCGGCTTACGGATACCAGCAAGTATACGGGCTCCCACAAGGAACGATTCGATGCCACTGGCAAGGGTAAGGGTATTGCCGGCAGACGAAATCTGGTCGATGAATCTGGCTATGTGAGTGGCTATCAGCACAAGGATACTTACGATGCTGCCAAGTAGATTCATAACCAATTCATCTACTATATTTTCCTCTATCACACAAAAAAAAAAAAAAACACCCACTCTTCTTAAATATTTTAATTCTTTTCTTATGTTGTTTTTTCCCCCTTTTTTTTGTGTTCTATTTTTTGTGTCTTGCGTTTCGTAACCTGAATTTAATTTAAAAAAACATTCTTAAAAACTAAGTTGTGATTATTTTAAGTGCTTAAAAAAATATTAAAAAAAAACAAAACAAAACATTGTGTTTATTTTGAAACATTTACAAAATGATTTTTTTTTTTTTTTCAAAAATATATAGATTTATTATTTATATACCCAAAAGTGCAAAAAAAAAAAGTCCACACAAATTTATATCTTCAAGCATCATCTATGAGAACCAACAAAAAAGAAAACGTTTTTGCTAGTTTTAAGATCTTGAAAACATTTTAATATTCCACAAAAACATATACATATATACGTATATATATCCACATACATATATGAGCTAACTATATGTGTTACGATACATCATATTTAAGAATTTCGTTTTGAATAAAGATACAAATATGAAATGCAATCCACAAACTTTTGAATATCAAGATAGAATATTTCAAAAATGAAAAAAAAAATAATATTTAAATTACAATTTTTTTCTTAGGAAGAGATCAAATAATATAGTCTATGGATATTTGGATCACAGCCATGATTCATATGATACCTAGCAGCTACCTAGATTCCCTCCATTATGAAATGTAGATGTACATATTCCTCTTGAGAAGGAAGATTCATAAATTCTATAGACAGATTTTCTTGATTATTGTGTTATTAGTTTGATTTCTATTACTATTGGTCTTATGTCAATCAGCATTGGACACGAAAAACCAGAGCAGTGTGAAGCAGATTAAACGCTACAGCGATCAGAGATGGAAATTGATCCACCTGTTTGGCTTGCACTTGCATAATGCTCAGACCCAGGCCTACATTTGAGATCGATTGCATTGAAAATGGATTTATATATCATATGGCAGCGGCAGTTTTGATATAAAAGCAGCTTGGATTGGCCCCCAACTAAGCAGTTTGAAAGCAAATTTTCATTCAATCCAATCATGGCATATCGTGGAAAGAATGCAGTAGTCACTGGCGGAGCAGGCGGCATAGGGCTACAGGTGGCCAGGCAATTGCTATCGAATGGTGCAGCGGTATACACACAATAAAAAATAACTAAAGGCAGAGGATATATTTTGGATTTAATGTGCAATTCATTTTTTTTTTTTTTCGTTTTCCTAATGCATTCAGAAGGTGGCCATAATTGATTTGCAGGATAATTTGGAAGAGTTTGTCAAGCTACGAGCTGCCCATCCGACCCAGAGTGTAATGATCATCAAAATGGATGTGGCCAATCGTAAGGGAATCGAGGCCACCTACGAGGAGATTGTTAAAACCTTTGGCAGCATTGATATAGTTGTCAATGTGGCTGGCATTTTCAATGATAAGGATGTGCAACGGACTTTGCTGGTCAATTTGGGTGGCATTATGAATTCCACACTGAGTGCCCTGCAGTATATGAACAAGGAGAATGGCGGCAATGGTGGTCTGATCGTCAACATGAGCTCGGTGGTAGGTTTGGATCCAATGTTCATTATACCAGTCTATGGAGCCACCAAAGCGGGCATTATTAACTTTACCCGTTGTCTGGGAGTGAGTATTGGATTAAATATTGCCGTACATGTCCAATGATTACGGACCAAATCTTTAATCACCAACAGAATGATCAGTTCTATCAACGATCGGGCATTAAGTTTGTCACAGTTTGCCCGGGAGCCACTATGACCGATATGTTTACCAATTTCACGGAGAAGATCATTTTCCCGGAGACTAGCGATGAGACCTACAAAATATTGGATAGGCTCAATAAACAAAGTGCCACCGATGTGGCCAGATGTATCCTCAGTGTGTTGGATAAGGAAAAGAATGGAGCTGTCTATGTCATTGAGGGAAAACGAGTCTTTCCACTCGAATTAAAGCAACAATGGACAGGTAAGGAACACGCATAGAACAATCGAGGACGGGATAACGAGAGAGAGAGAGAGAGCTGTTGCATCATCTTTAACAAATCCTTCTACAAATACATATACATATATTATATTCCAAAATTAGCATTTAATAAAAACATTTATTGGTTAGCTAATCCTGGCGCCACTTAACCAAAACCTCATCTGTGCGATATCTTTGAGTGACAAAGGCATCTTCCAGTGGCATAGTTATACCAGACTTAAACATCTCAGCTCCGGCATGGGCAATCATTAGGCCATTGTCTATACAATAACGTTCATCAGTGGCAAAAAGTTTACCGCCACGTTCCAGGCACATAATACGCATCATCTCCTGCAAACGCTCATTACAGCCAACGCCTCCTACAATCAACACCTGAATGAAAATGGTAAATTTGAATAAGATACGATTCCATGCATCAGACAGATTCGCTTACCTCTTGGGATTCACAGTGGGCCATGGCTCTTTCGGTGATCTCTACCAGCATGGCGAAAATGGTTTCCTGCAGAGAATAGCAGAGATCTTCTTTGCTATAAGAAACTTCTCCCTCGTCTGTGATTTCATCTGTTGCCTTCTTTCTTTTGTTTTTCCGTTTATTTGGCTCTGCCAATTCTTCTATATGGGAAAGAATGCCCGAGAAGCTAACATCCATGCCCTTGACCACATAGGGAAGTTTGATATATTTCGTTCCTAACTTTGCCAGCTGTTCAATGTTGTATCCTGGACTGGGATCGTTGGACAGCTTGATTATCCTTGCAAACCGATCTAAACAATTACCAACAGCAATGTCTATGGTCTCCCCGAATATGCGATATCTTTGATTCGAAAAAGCTATGACCTGCGTGTTCCCGCCACTCACATACAAGACAATTGGATTTTGGGCTTTCGTAATGAAACGACCCATTTCGATGTGACCAATACAATGATTTACTCCCAGCAGCGGTTTCTCCCACAACAGTGAAAGAGTGCGCGCCACTATTGCTCCCACCAGAAGAGGTGGCGCCATTCCGGGACCTTTCGTATAGCAAATGACATCCAAGTCTTTAGGTTCCAATTGCGCCTCCTTTAGACTCTCCCGGACCAAACCCAAAATTGCTTCGCGATGATGCTTGGCCGTTTCCTTGGGTAGAAAGCCCTCACCCGGTGGTGTGATATAGGTGCGTCGAACATTGGCCAAGACCTCTCCATCGCGAATAATACCTATGCCAATTTTATTGGCGCTGCCCTCGATACCCAATGAACAAACCATTACGAAAATGTGGAGAACTGGTGAAACAAAAATGTAAACAACCGATGGCCGGTAAAACAGCTGATTTAGCAAGTTCGTGTGGCAAGGCGAATGGCAATTGGAAATGTTAAGTTTAACATCTCACCTTTTGTTTCTGTTGTTGGTAACTCTGTCATTGTTTTGCATTGACAACTCTGTAATTGTATTATTTTGCACTCTGGGTATCCATGGTACCAAGGAATCCTAATCCTGTGCATCTAAAGACGGATTCATTTGGTCAATAGCCACCTAGCATGGCCTCTAAGCCGGCTGAGGACATTTCCGATTTAGCAGAGAACGGGATCGAACAGCATGATGTTGCTACTGCTGGCCCAGTTGACGTGGAAGTGGAACTGGAGTCGCAGTCCCAGCAGCTGGAAACTCAGTCACCAACATCGACACCAATTGAGACTGAAATAGAAGCTGTTTCTATCAAATGTGACTTGCCATCACAAGAACCTGGTGCAGAATCCCTGCCAGACAGCTTGAGTTTTGCACAACTTCAGGCTCAGGATCAGGCCCAGGTAGCAGAGGAAGACAAATCCCAGAAGGTTGCCTCCACAAATGACATACTCTCACATGTCCACTGCCTGGCTCAGTTGGAGGAACAACGACGCAGTTATGAACAACAGTTGGAACAACTACGTACTGCCAATGCTCAAAAGGATAATATGCTTCAGCTTCATCAACGTGAGAATGTCATTCTCGAAAAGGAGAAAATTGCCTTTCGCAAAGAAATGGACGTGGCCACCAAAGAGAAGGAGGCCACTGTCATTAAATTCGCCATGAAAGAGAAAATGCTTATCGATGCCAAAAAAGAGAAGGATGCAGTGGAAAAGCAACTGGCCGACTCTAGGAAAGAGGTGAAAAATGTAACCACACGCTTCCAGGCTGTAAATGAGGAAAAGTCCAGAATAACCTACATAATAGATGAAAAGGTATACACATCCTTTATCAATCAATAAGTTGTCCTGGTTTTTTTAACTTTGAGTTCCCCTAGTGCAATGAAGTTCGTAAATATCAAAGGGAATGCGAGAAACTCAAGACAGAGATGGGTCACATGGAATCCAAACTGAAATATCACATAAATAAGCTCAATATGGAAACAGAAGCTAAGGCTGTGAGTGAGAATAATCTGAAGTTCAAGCCCCTTTCTAAAATATGTTCCTTCCTTATAGGTTCTAGAACGCAAACTGGAAGAAGAAAGGAATGCACCCAATAAGCTGGAAGAAAAGGCCAATGGTGGGTAGTACCCAAACATGAAAAAAAACCTTATCTTACTTAATGTCGATTAAATTTTCCAGAAAAATTAAAAATGGAATTTGAAGCCAACTCAATACTGCTAAAACATGAGATTACTAGCAAGACTGAGGCTCTTGATAAATTAACTAGAGAGCAGCAAAAACAAATTGAGGCCCATAGGGAACTGAACCACCAACTGCAAGAGATAACCACAGAGGCAAGTCGCTAAGAAAGCGGGATATATAAAATTTAATTACAAATAACTTATTAATTTTCAGCATGACTTTCTCCTCGGAGAAATGCGGCAATTAAAGGAACAACACAATGCCGTGGAGTTGGCCTACAGTGATGAGCTGTTGAACTCGGCCAAATTAAGAGGACAACTGGAAGAGCTGCAACTGTTGCGCACACAGAATACCATGTAAGATAAAACTTTTACTTAAAAAAAAAATCGACGTGTTATTAATAAAGGGTTTATATTCTTTCTTTAGCAATGAAGCCAAGTTGTGTTCAGAGGAAGAGCGAGTAAAAGAGTTGGAATCTCTGGTCGAAGATCATGAATCGGATTTGGAACAATTACAATTGAAAAAACAGGAACTTTTATCCATTAATAAGGAAATGAGTGAATTAATTGTTCAACTACAAAATGATATTTGTCTGGCCGAAGCGAAGGTGAAACACATTTTTTCCTATCAATGATTTCTTTGCTTCAAACTTATATATATTTTTTTTTAGTCACAAGGTCTTGAAGCTGAGAACAAACTCCTAAAGCAAGAGAAGCTTCAGTACGACCAAAAATATACAGAATTGGAGCAACAATTAAATGCAGAATTTGCCATTAAGAATGAGGAGCGCCTTATTCTAGCAAAACATTTGTCTGAAAAGACCAAATTGTATGAAGTGACCAAGGAGAAACTGGAAAATTTGCAGGGCGATTTTGAGGCCAATCAGCTGAAGCATTCGACGGTGGTCAAAGAAATGCAACGAGATTTACAAAAGTACAAAAAAGGCATGGTGGAACCAACAAAGGGAATCAGCTATTGCAGTAATTGCCACCAAGCCATGAATGGTAGTTATCCGATACCAAGCCAAAGTCAAGCTCAAGCTCAAGCGCAATCTCAGGTGGAATCCACCAGATCAAATAGTCGTGGCAGCAGTCGTCGTGCCAGTGAATCATCTGAATCTGAAACCGTGACCAGCAGTGTGACAGCCACTCAAACAGTCGTTGATCTTCATGCTGTGCCCTCGAAAAAAGTCCTTGTAGAGCGGATTCTTCGCCTTCAGCAAGCAACAGCCAGACAAACGGAGCGCATAGAATTTCTAGAGAATCATACAGCCGCCTTAGTGGCCGAAGTTCAAAAGAAATCCAAAGTCGTTCAGCACTATATGCTCAGAGATCAGACAGCTGGCGCATTGACCTCTTCCAAAAGCGATCAGAATAAAAGTGAACTAGTAAAATATGGCAATGGTATTATGGCCGCCATTTATGGGGGAGTCAAGGCTGCCGATCAGGCTAATAATAAAGCTATGTCTCTGGATTTGTCGCTTGAGATTAACAAAAAATTGCAGACAGTCCTGGAGGACACCCTTCTCAAAAATATAACGCTCAAAGAGAATTTAGATGTGCTGGGTCTGGAGGTAGACAATTTGACTCGACAACTGCGGGCTATGGAGTCCACATCTAAGTGATCCGCATTAAAATCCAAAGTATTCCAATTCCCATTCCATATTCAACCATTATGTACAGATTTAGTCATGCTTAAGTTATGTTTGTATATATTAAAAACAGAAGAACAGGAAACGATTCTTATACTAAACCCTCATAGAGCTTAGAGGCAACTTTTGCGGGCTGGCCCAAATCCATGGAAACTTCCTTAGATGGCTTTTCTCCAGGCTGAGCAACACGTGCTTGTTTGTTGTGAGTTTTCTTAAAGTGCACTTTCATCATGGGATTCGCCTCACCAGTTTCTTCTCTTATATATTCCCTCAGCAGAGGAGGAAACTCAATATGCTTAGGCAAGACAACTGGCGCCACTTTCTTAGAATTGTTTAGGAACTTGGACTCTTCTTCCACAGGCACCAGTTCGTAGTCAGCCTTGTAGCTAGTGCTGAAAATCTCTACAGGCTTTGGTTGGGTTACGCCGCGCCAGGTCTTTTCCACAGTTACCCGCACCTTGCGAATTTCATTAGCCTGCAAAGTGAAATAGTATTTATTTACAATTCTTCTTTGAGCTCATGTCCTGAAATTTATTTACCTGTGCATCTTCTGCCTGCACCTTCAAAATCCGCATATAACAGGGTTCTGGGTACCGTTGGAACATGTTACGTATGACCATGCGGCCTTCTCCCCAATTGGGTAGCGTCGATACCAGCTCCCACAGAGTGCTGCCGCGGAAGTCTGTGGTGCGTCCAATATATTTGATTACTTTTTGGCTCATGTTTTCACAAAACTAATTCAGAATATTATTCACAATATATAACGCTTTTCTCTAGCGGCATTCCCATCAGCTGCTCGTTAAAAATAACATTTCGCTGTTAATTAACAGACTTACTAGAATGATTTTAACATTCTGTTATTTGGCAGAAGTAGTGTTATACAATTCAACCTTTACCAACACCGGCTTTAAAACTAGCCTTTCCGTATTCGTGAATTGTTCAACACTAAAATATAGACTACCTTAAGTAAATAGTTAGCCGTTTCATTTTTGGAAATGTGCAAAAACTAAATAATAAGCTGTTAAAGTGGACACGATTTCTTTAGGCCGGATTTATTTCCCCTCTTTTGATACCATACTCATCCATCCTATTTTTATAGTCCTTTGTATTATTGTGTTTCTATCTCCATCTCGTTCTGTCACATACCGCACTAACACTTCTAAACAAAACGTGCTCGGGCCTATTTTTTTTTTGTAATTATATTTGTTGATAAATGTACAAAATACGAAAAATAGAAAGGCAGCACAATCGAAAACAAAGGAACACTCCAAAATGGACGATGTAAGCGAGAACAATTTATATATTATTTTGATTCTAACAAGTCTTTGTTCTTGTTTCAGCTCGAAGACTTGGACGAGGAGCGTTTAAATGAATTGGAATCAATTCTTTATGCTTCCATACACTATAATGATGGTTCAACAGAACAGCAAGAAGAACCGACAGATTCTAGCCAGTCTGAGCAGCAGCAACATCAGCCACAGCAGATGAGAATCGTAACCAACAAGAGGGTGATTAACCAACAACCAGTTGCAGGCAAACACTTGGCTCCTTTTGCCAGACCACGCTATTGGGATCAAGGCAATAAGGACCCCAATGTTAGTTCCTTTACTTCTCAGCCAGCAACTATTGAAAGTGAGTAATATAATATTGATATAATTTGTGTTATTTCAATTGTTTTTACTTTGTTCGCAGATGCTACAACCAAATCAACTGCTGACGAATCAAAGCCCAAGGATAAAAAAATGCCACCGCCGGCTGCGAAACCACAGAAGCAAAAGAATTTAGCCAAAAAATTGCAACAACAGCAGCAGAAAAAGGAGAAGCCGAAGCCTCTGACCCAAAAACAAGCTGTGAAACCGACTGTCAGTAAACCAGAGCGAATGGCGGTGGATGATGAACCCGAGCGTTTTGACCAAAGACTCTTGGTGGCCATACCCAACAACTATCAATCGCCTGCAAAAAAAGAAAAGTCAACGGGTGTGAGTGGGCCCTTTGGCAAGTCTAATCGAAAATTGGAACAAATGCAGCGTTTGGCAGCTAAGCAGCAGAAATCGAGGCAAGTTTTGGCCAAAAAGAAACAGCAACAGCAGCTGCAGGACCAGAAGCCGTTAGCTCCACCAATAGCATTTATAGATCTAAAATCATCCGAAGGAGAGGATGACGATGACGATGATGTGGTACATGTTCCCCTACCGCCTGTGCCAGTGATTGATTTGGATACGAGCGACGGGGAAGGGGAGATCAGTCAACCTTCATACCATGAGGAGAATGCTATGGATGCAGCCGACGTTGAAATGGGGACTATCATCACATCAACAGAAACAGAAGAGCCGATAGCTGCACCATCCCAGCACTCGCCTTGCAGCTCCGTAATGTCAAGCGATGATTTTATAGTGCAAAAGGACACATCCCGCTTAATGGCTGATCGGGCGCGTGCCACCGATGAAGATTTATTGGTTTTAACTGAAAATGCCATTAAGAATATCACAACTGAGGAGGAACCACAACCATCTCAAGACGCTTTGGACACCTCGTCGGAATATGAATTTGTTCCGCCTTCGCGTCTAGAAGAAATCAAACAAAATTATCGCGTGGATGAGCAACAGTTTCGAGCCTTGGATGTATATGAAAGTGAATCAGATCTAACAGAATCTGGTATATATGCTAAAGTGAAACCCAAGAATAATCAACCCACCATAATACGCAATGTCGACTCAAATTCGGATAGCTCCAATGTAGAGGAGGTGATCGATCCCTATGTTAATAAGACAAAGCGCTTGCGAAAACGTCGCTCCTCTAGCACCAATCACAGTCAATCCGAGGCCAACAATGATGATGATGACGATGATGATGACGAGGATGAAAATGAGGAGGGTGTCCATTCAACTGGTGTTCCGGGCATAGCTCGTGGCATGGCCGTGGAACGTTGCAAGCGGAAGATACGTCGACTAAGTCATAATCGACGACAGTCGGAAGATCTGCAAAAGCAAAAACAAAAATCAAAAGGCAAGGCGGCCTCAAATCAAGAGAAGAAACCTCAAACACCTAGCTCGGAGTCTGCTTCGGAAGAAGATTTGCCCAGCGCTCGGGAAATCGCTGAACGTCTTTTGCAACAAAAAAATGTTCCCCCAACATCGTCCACCACGAACGACAACGATGCCGATGAAGTTTTGTCTATAGGCTCAGATGCTAATACCGACGATGAGGCACAGCATCAAGATGCCATATCGGAACGCATAAGTGCCGTGTTTGAGCGCATTGATGCCTATGAAAAACGAAACCGAGATATGAACATGTTTCCTGAGGACGAGGTTCCTTGCACCAGCAGTACAATAGGAGCAACTGAAGACAGCGATCGGCAACAGGTTGAAGAGGATAATAATGCTCAAGCTGAAGCAGAAGAGCTGGATGACGCAATGGAAACAGAAGACCATGCGGATTCAGAACAGGAATCAAATGAACACCCAGTTGAACAGGATAAAAATGAACCATCTATTCAAGTGGAGCACAATCTCAAGGCTTTGTCTGCTGATAAGGAACAGGCTCGCAGTCGCGACTTAATCGGTTGGAATGATGAAATGTGCCGATTCTATAATGATAGCTGGCATGGTGAACAGTTCTCAGTGCACAAAATCCTAAAGTCTATGAATCGTATGTGATTAATCCATTTAAATCTAGTTTGATATCCTTTTGACTTGCCATTTTTTTTTTCTTACAGCCAACAGAAGTGAATGGCGTATCGACAGTGCAGATCGCTATCCAGTTGTTCGTCCCCGGTCGAATCTGAAATGCAACAATTGCTTTGAAATGGGACATGTGCGCTCCAAGTGTCCACGTCCACGAAAACCGCCTGTGTGCAGCACATGCGGTGTAACTGGCCACACCGAGCCACGTTGTCCATTTGCCATCTGTTTAGGGGTCTGTTTCTTATTGCTCAAGTGTAGCACTGGAGTCGATATTAATTCTTTTGTTATTTTACTTTTCAGTGTGGTACCAAGAAGGGCATCTATGTGCAGCAATGCAACAAATGTTCATTCCAGTCTCGTCTGATCTGTCAACTATGCAAAATGCGTGGTCATAGCACAGACAGTTGTCCCGACAAGTGGCGGCGCTATCATTCCACGGTAATGCATGTATATCTTACAAATTTGATTAGATTTTTATTTCTCTTTTGAAATTTTTCAGACCCGCTCAAATGTTTGCTTAGAGGACAATGTTCAGTACAAGGCTAAGCAATGCAGTTATTGCGCTGGTCGTGGCCATCTTTTTGAGAATTGTCGTCAACGCATTGGCGAATATCGTTTGGTCAATTATTCCTCCCAAATAATATCGCATCAAAAGATTTACCAAGATCATGGCGGACCACTTAGCATTTTACAAAGTATGAGCGCGTTCTGTGACCCACAAGTGTCCTTTCATTTCAATTGGAGTCAACCGACTATTGACAAAGCAAGTTACTATGCCAAATTCTTAAAAGCTGTTGGCTTGGCCAAGCGCGGATCGATGATAACCGAACGCCCAAATAAGCGCCTCGAGATCGCCCGGCCAAAGACTTTCAGCAAGAGCAGCATACAAAAGAAGGATATAAGCAGTAATATGAAACAACAACAACAACCACAGAAACCAACTACCTCCAAACCAGCAGTACCTAACCATGACTTGGACTCGGATTCAAATTATAGTTTCTCCGAGCATTTCGAATTACCTACTTCAACGACAAACGAGGAAGTTCATGAGGGAGAGAACGTGAATGAGAACGCAAACGATACCACAATGCCGGATGTCATACCGTTAAGTCAGATATCAGACGGTGAGGAAAGTTGCGATGAAATCATTGGCCAGGGCATATCCATGTGCATCAGTCATAGCAAAGCCAGTAGTAGTAGTACAGATACAGTCAACGAAGACACGTTATTGCCAGAGGTTCCCAGCGAAGGTAAAATCCTAATGGCACGCGATCAAATCGAATATCTCTTTAGTCCTGAGGGTAGAAATTTTCTTGCCGCCGCCGCTAAACAGTGTAAAGTTAACGTACGGATGGATTTTAAAGATTATGGTTATGTCCTGGTCATCTATGGCCTTAAACAGCATCAGGAAGACCTTCAATTGATGCTAATGCGTCGCCATCACGATGTCAAGCGCAAATGTATTGAATTCCAAAGTCAAAAGCCACCAAAACGCATTGATGTCCTTATTCGATTCATGCGCGACGGCATTAATAGTTTAAGGACCAATCTGGGTAATGCCCAGAATCATTATAATCGCATCAAGGAGCTGGAGGGTATGAATACCAAAAATGGCTACAAATTGGCCGAAAAGAAGCGGCGACAATTGAATATGATTTTGTTGGGACAGGCTGGCCTAATGAATGGTGATGTGCATCTTGACCAATTGCTATTGATACTTACACAATTAATTCAGGACCACTCACCAGATGGAAATGCCAGTTTATCCCTGCGGAACGATATTGAACAGAATTGGCGTATGATATTTACTGCATTTCCGCATGCAGACTATGAATCATTGCTATATAATTACGGTAAATTGGAAATTAAGAATCGATTACCTTCCCTCAAAATAGATCCAATGATATTGGGCTTAAGTGGATCATTAGTTCATGCCCCACCACCTCCAAGTTGGCCACAAAATAATATGGCACCGCCACCACCGCCTCCTTCTTCTTCGTCTACTCCTTCAAGCAATGCCGCCCGAAAGAATCGTGTCCCACAAAAACAGCAAAAAGAAGCTAGCCCCACGGCTCCTCCCCCATCACAATTACCTTCAAGACGCACGCAACTATCGCAAATGCCTTTCAATAATCCGGAGCAGCGTGCTCGTTTCCAAGACTTGCAACTGCAACGGAACAGTTTGAATCCGGAATGTGTTCGGCTTTTATCTGAAATGGATCATTCCGATTCGCATAGCAGCATTAATACGGATGCCAAAAAGCCATCAATGTTCTGGTCAAGGGAGTCCTTCAAATATCTTGATGATCTATTGAAAATGACCTCGAGCCCAGAGACATTGGAACGTTTGGATCGCGTATTGGCACGCTCACGTCGTGGCCTTTTGTCGTACAATGATTATCGAGCTGTGATTCGTTTGCATTCATTGCTATCTAATTGAGTTAATGGGATGGAGAGGATTAATAAACAATACATTAAAAGAAAGACAGACGAACTATATGTGTGGGTTATCTCAAAGAGATATCCCCTAGGACAGACGATTAAAATGAATTACAAAATAATATAAAACTGAAAATAAAACTTTCTGCTAAAAATAATAATACATTCATATATGAAAACCAATTAAAAGTTCTTGTGTTAATGTTCCCTAATATTCCCTAATATTCCCTTTGCTGTGAGGATAATCGAGTATGAGAACCAACAATTAAAATTTTTTTAATTAAACTCCCTGACGAATTAAATAATACTAACCTTTTCCCAACCTTCAATTTCCCATATATGTATGTACATATTTCACTGATATTTCATTTGCCATAATGTTTAGCTATATTTAAAAAATCAGAATGCCATTGCTCTACAAATTAAAAAGGTAATGCATATTTGATTGATAGTTCATTTGGTTTATACAGCTTCCTAGTCATTTTGTTACAATTCCTTTTAGTCAGTTCATTGATTTGTCGTTGGTCATCTTAGGCCGCAGTTGTTTGCTGCTGCTCCTGGGTCGTTGTGGATTGGGCGGAAGAGGCTTCTCCACTCTTTTCATTGATCGCTAGCCAAGGGCACCGTTTTTGCAATTCCATGCGGTACCTTGGATGACTTATGGCATATACGAATGGATCTATGCAGGCCACCAATTTGCAAGTGCAGGCTGGTATCATAGTTGCTCCTGGAGTCAAAAGACTTTTGTCGCCAAAGGCTCCGATTAGGGACATAACACCATATGGAGTCCAGGATACAAAGAAAAGGAAACAAATTGTGATAGCTGCCTTGGCTATGCGTATTTCGGCCGTCTCCTTACTCTTATCGACATTGGAGCGAAGCGATTCTACATTCATTTTCTTTGCCTGATCACGAAGGGCCTTCTCATGGCTAAAGACATGACCCACTATCTGACTGTAATAATACAAAATCATCAAAGTGGGACAGACAAAGCTGAAGAAGAAGATAGTAGCCACAAAGAGGCGTGTATCAAAATTATCCGATAGATAGTCAAATGAACAGGAGGTTAGATAGCCCTCTGTAAAAAGAAAAGAAAATAAACATACTCTTAAATTTATTAAAAACATCAAAAAGTTACATTTTTGCAGAGCTGTATTATTTGCTGTTGTCCCATGGGTTCAAATTTCGCGCCTTTGGCTAGTGTTGGAAAATACTGGTTACGTTAAAGCTAAATACCAGTTATGTTAACATTGTTTTTTTAGTATTCGGCATTTTTCATAATTCATAGAAACGGCCACACTGACACTCGATCTACACATTTTGCATTATTTTTTTTGTTTGTAATTAGGGAAAAACGTAGTTAAATTAACTATACATTTTTTTTAAGTGCACTGAAGACTGAAAATTTAATAAAACAATTCACACAAAAGCAAGTGCAAGTGCAATACAGTTTTAAAATAAAAGGTCAGCAAAGTCTTTACCAAAAAAAAAAAGAAAAAAGCAACGCCGTTGCCCCTTTGCCTTTCCGTTGTGTGTAACACAGCGTTAGAAAGAGAAAAAAAAGATAGTGAGAGTGCGAGTGCGAAAGAGAAAGGTGGCTAGTAAGTGACTGCGTGAGTGAGTGAGCGAGGGATAAAAAAAGAACATGTAATGGTAAATGTAAAATGGACGAAACCAAAACAGATGATATTTTCAGCCACAAACAACAACAACACCAACAACTACAACAATGTATGTATTCAATGAATGTTAAGTGCGAGAGACGAATAAAAGAAAATTAGATAAAAACGAAAGAAAAAATCAAATAAAATTAGCTCACGCCTGAATTTCAAGTTTCGAGCGCAAGCAATAAAATTAAAAAAAAAAACGCAACAAGGAGAAAAAAACCATTTTCATTTTGTCTCTGTGTGCGTGCTGCAGTTTTTCCTGCAGAAAAACCACCTGCATTGATTTATAGTCGAAGACGAAGACGGCGACACGGCGGGGTCAGTTGCAGGAGAGGATATACAAACACACACACTCACGGCAGCATACACTGACTGATAAAAAGTATTCCACAAACACAGACACACACTCGCACACACAGCCTGTGAGTTTAACACAACCAACCACTCGGCTGCATACATATGTAAGTTTATTTTATATACATATACGATTATGTTTAAAATATGAAATATATATGCAAGCTACGTTTTCTATTTGATTCGCTAGATAATTATATTCATGGCTATATGACTTTTGCAGCGCAAAAGTAATGACCATTGAAATCCGAGAGCGAAGCCAAAGCGCCCCACATCTTCCTTTTATCCAATAAAGTTATCGTATGATTGCATTAGTTCCCAAAAGTGCTTAAAAATGAAATAATTTTCGAAATTTACATACATATTTTGGCACGATTTCATTAAATCAATTCATCTTTCTGATTTACAATTGACTAGTTTTCAATTATTTACAATATTAGAAATTTCGAGTCAGCTTATCAACAAATTGTTTATATGTAAAAGTATACCTATGTTTATTAAATAACATGCGTTATATAAACAAAACAATTATCTTCACTTTATACGTATGCATGCTCTGGGCACATTTAGCATATGAAATAAGTTTAAAAAGTGTTTCATTCTAGCAATTATTTCCATTATTAATTGGTTAAAAAAAACTTTCTATCCAAGAGATACTGCAAAATAAATGCATATGTTAATTTCTGAATTTATTAATTGCATTAACTGTGCGAAGACAATTTTGCTTAACTATACACATACATAGATGGAAATTTCATACGGTACGCAGCGTAAACGAACTGTTAATTACATATGTACATCCATACACACACACACACACAGGCATACATACATACATGCACACTATGTATCTGACTCGCTCGTTTCCCTCTTTCCTTTTCTCAACAATAATAATAATAATAATAACAACAACAACAACAACAAACACAGTAACAGCAGCAGCAGCAGCAGAACCACCAACACACTGTCACCCCCTGCTCCTCCTTCCATCATCATGGTGCATTTGGTTGGTCGTTACGTTACGCGCTTTTCATTGCGTGCCCAAGGGGCATAATAACCGAGTTTACACGATGACGTCTTTAACGAATATGCAGATTAGACATAAAATATATTACTCAATCCGAAAACGAAACCGAAAATTTAAATTTCACACAAACTTTTCCAAACTGCTATATGTATGTATGTATGTACGAAATTCTAACAACTCTCTTTTCCTAAAATCTAAGAGTCATTCAATGAATACACATATTATATGTGTGTACATACACACTCAATTTACTTGCAACTACTCAAATTCCCAATTGAGTCATCGTGTAAACATATTGTCATAGTCCCCAATCAAATGGCCAAGCTAGTCGTTTTTGAAGTCGCACCCACAATTCCTACACACACACACACATGCATACATATGCATGAATCGAGTGACCCACCACTACCACCTTTAGGTCGTTGTCCCTAATGTCCCAACATTTGTCAGTTTAGCTGATAAGACTTAATATATATTTCTTTTTGTTTGCCTAGTTTCACACGTGTCCAACAAAAATGAAAAGAACAAAATGTTCAGATACCCTTCACCTTTCAGACTTCCTTTGTATACTCTTTCTTTATTTTGTTAGACGATTATGACCGGATGTAACTGTTATCGATGTTATATTCAATTGATCAAACAAAGAACTTAGTCGACAGATCTACGAGATATCGATAAGAAGGGATTTCAAGGATTTTGCCATATGTTGATCTCAAGTTATAGGTAGTTCCTGCTCATTTTGAATATTATAACATACCTTTGTAATACCCATGGGTGGGTACTCGGTATGAAAAGAATACGTGACAGAATGAGCCATGCCATGAGTTGTGTGTATGTGCGAGAACTGTGTGTGATGATAGGCGACCCAATGAGTTAATATCCAAATGCAATTCAATGTGGTTCTTTTAGCGCTTGATTCTTTGCAAGGTGAAGGTTAGGGAGCACGTTAACGTTTCATCACAGTAGCCGTTGACAATGACTAATTGCTACAAATTGTTTACTTCCTTAGTTGCCGTATATTAAAACCTCATAATTCTATTTTCGATATGTGAATGACACAAAATACTGATTAGTAATTCTTTCTTTTCTCTTTTTTTCTCGTTTTATTTTATTGTCGTTTTTTCGACACACACTCTCAGATAACGGAGGAAGAAAAGAAAGAAACACAGACATATTCTCAAAGGATTGGAGTGGACTGGGGAATTGGGCGAGCGTGCGATCTTAAACTGGAACCGTAAAAATTGCTGAAGGTGTGAGGGTGGAAAAAGGACAATACGACTTTGGAGACACCTGCGCAGATATTAAAGTTGTCCAATGTCAAATAAAATCAATCCGAAACGCCGTGAACCGACAGCAGCAGCAGCAGCAGCAGTAGCAGCAGGAGTCGGCGGAGGAGTCGGTGGCGGAGCATCTGGTGTGGCCACCGCAAATACAAATACAACCGGTAGCAGTTCAACAGGCGGCTCAAGCAGTGCCGGGACTACATCATCGGCAAATACATCATCTTCGTCCAGCTCGTCTCTATCGTCCGCCGGAGGCGGTGATGCTGGCATGTCTGCTGATCTGACGTCCCTGTTCGAGTGCCCCGTGTGCTTTGATTATGTCTTGCCGCCGATATTGCAATGTTCTAGCGGACATTTGGTCTGTGTGTCGTGCCGTTCCAAGCTCACCTGCTGCCCCACATGTCGCGGCCCATTGGCCAATATACGAAATTTGGCTATGGAGAAGGTGGCATCAAATGTAAAATTTCCATGCAAGCATTCGGGCTATGGATGTACTGCCTCTCTGGTATATACAGAAAAAACAGAGCATGAGGAGACTTGCGAGTGTCGTCCATATTTGTGCCCCTGTCCGGGGGCCTCATGCAAGTGGCAAGGACCGCTGGATCTAGTCATGCAGCATCTGATGATGTCGCACAAGAGCATCACAACACTACAGGGCGAGGATATTGTATTTCTGGCCACCGATATTAATCTTCCCGGTGCTGTCGATTGGGTAATGATGCAATCCTGTTTCGGTCATCATTTCATGCTCGTCCTGGAGAAGCAGGAAAAATATGATGGCCACCAGCAGTTCTTTGCCATAGTTCAACTCATTGGATCACGTAAGGAGGCTGAAAATTTCGTCTATCGCTTGGAACTGAACGGCAATCGTCGGCGTCTAACCTGGGAGGCAATGCCACGATCTATACACGAGGGCGTTGCCTCGGCCATACACAACTCGGATTGCCTGGTGTTCGATACATCGATAGCGCAGTTATTTGCCGACAATGGAAATCTGGGCATCAATGTGACCATCTCGTTGGTCTAAATTCACCCATCATTCGCATCATCCATTAATTTGAATTTTATGTTTTTTGTTTTTTTTTTTTTTTGAAAAGAAAATTGAATTTTTTTTTACACCTCCTCCCGAATAATCGGACTATATATACTATACATATATAAGATCTTGGAAGTTTATAAGAATTGTAAGCAGAATCGTTTCTAAAACGTTTCCAACAAATATATTTATTCGGCGGAGTGTCTTGTACTCAATTCCGATTCGTAGTTCTCTGAAAAAAAGTTCTCATTTTGATTTGCAAACCTAAACGAAACACAAAAAAAAAAAAAAGAAAAATATATACATATATAGATACATACATACATAATGTAAAATGTTGGATCAAAAATGTATTTTAGGCTTAATGAGTTTCTGGAGAGTCGGAGAAGAAGAGAGAAACAGACGGAAAGAGTGTCAGTAAATTAATTGTAATTACGAATCGGATTTGGGATACAAGTCAAGATAAAGCGCATATAGCATATATGTACATCATATGTTTGCAAAATCGGGCGAGTGAAACCTGATTCTTGTCATGAAACAAATTAATACCATGTCCTCTACCCGTACAGATATATATGTATATGTATACTAAATTTATATATACATAATGCGATTTTCAATTTCAAATTTCTATGTCAAATCTTTCATTATTAATTCCCATTTTATTTTTTGGTCTTTAGTTTAATTTAGTTTGTAAGAAACCATCAACTATAAAAAACACACACATACACACACACACACACACACACACAATGGTCTAGTTTAGTTAATGTAAATTATTTTATACAAAAGAAAAAAAAAAACAAAAAAGCAAATGAAAACAAAACATTTAAACTGTAATAGCTCGAGAGTTGTAAGATAAAAAAAAAAGAAAAACAAAAAGGAACAAGTTAGACATATTTTTGTTCATAATGCAAAATGATACATGTATTTCTTTTCCTTCGAATTTTTATAAAAAACACAATCCCTCACTGAACTCTCTAATCAGGGTTAATCTATTCGTTCCCGTCATTGGAATTATGGATATGCATAATATATTCACGGATAAAATGCTCTCAACATTGTTTTCACCAATATTTAGCTCTAGTTCCTTGAGAACTTCAAAGAATTGTACATAATATGCATACATATAATTTACAGATTTTTAGTTTAAATAGGAACCAATTCATTGTATAGTTGAATCCTAAATCGAAATGAACTTTGTAATATGATTTGGTTGGTACTCGACGCGTTTCAAGTTATTTACTCCAAAAAATATATAGACATACATACATATATATGTAGATAGAGAGTTTACGTTACGAATACGGGATAATTTTTGATCCGGGTTAATCAACCAAAACCAATTGTAAAACTGCCAACACAATGAACATTATAAAATGTGTAAAAGTAATCGGATTTATAAGTAATTTAATTTGGATCTTTGTAGTTTAACAAATCAAGAACTAGAGCTAAGTTGGAAACATCTGTTGTGGATCTTTATTATAGTGATTATGGAACCTTTTCCTTTGGCGTTTCTCCTATTCGGAAAAGAGAAATCTATTGCACAATGTTAATTGGCCCTAGAAATGTTACAATTTATAATTTCTTTCTGTCACCCTAGTCCCACCCCGTTTTCTTTCACCTACAATACGCATAGGTTTGGTTTACTCTTTTTAATTTCGAAGTCAAGCAAGTCGCTTTATCGTCCTTTTTTTTTATATATCCTGTACCTGTGTTTACTGGGTAAAAGAGGTAAATTGAGATCGCGAACACATAAATAATTGGGGGAAAAAAATGTATATTAATTTAATATTTGTATATATATTCTTGATCAGCATTAATAGCCGCGCTTAAAAAGGGTCACGTCAGTCTGTGCGTCCGTCCGAAAGACTATCTTAATGGGAACTCATATAACACGTAACCAGATGAAGGTGTTCTTTTGCTTCACCTCATAATATTTAAAGACTTTCACAGTATTTAAGGAGGCGGCATTAACGATCCGTCGATAGATGTCGCCAAAGTGTTAATGAGGGAATGGTAGAGTGAGTAAGAACGCATAATATATTTGTTATTGCGATAGGGAAAAACGGAGGAATTTGGTGGCAAATTCGAGTGAGTTTAATTTTAAGCTACACACCCTTACTTGGTACGAGGTATCCTGAAGTCGGTTACCGACTAACGGAAAAGTTTTTTTTTTTGTATTGGACTAAGCTCACCCGTATTTAGTTCTTAAAAAATGTGCCGCGCGCCACTACAATACAAGAATCACACAAAACTACAAGAAGCGAAAAATAAACGTGATTAGTAAAAATAAATATATATGAATTTCAAGTTTTATTATTATGCATTTTTAAATTATTAACTTTCAAAATAAGAGTATCATGTAATCGGTTAAGTTACTAAACCTTTAGCTTGAAAAAGGCTACATAAATTAGCGGGTAAATGGCTTATTTTGTATGCCATTTTGTTTTGCGCGCAATTTTTTTCTTTTTGGCGAGCGTGTCAGTGTTGGAAAATGGCCACATGAAGTAATTCAGCGGCTGCGCAAACGCAACTGCTTATATTTTTTGCTCATTTTATTGAAAATGAAATGTGTTTTTGTGTGCTCTTTATTTGTTTGCCTACATTTCATTTAATAGTTCTTTTGCATTAAATCAGATCAGTGGGTATTATTTTTTGACTGTAAGTAAGTGTCTCAATGGCCATGGAAGCAATGTTAAAAACTGGTGAGTAAGTTTTTGTTTTTTGTCAAATCAGGATCTTTTTCCGTCTCTAATATCTGTATAGCTTCGATACAAATATTACAATTTATACATAACAGAAAACTAGATACTTTGTATTTATCAGATCGTATAGTCCTTGAATTTTCAGTATTCACAGAAAAGTGGTCGACTGTAGTAAAGAAAATCAGTCAGTAACATATTCACTCTAAAAATATATTTCAATATTCAACAGCTTTTAATCCAGACCGAAATTTATAGTGTACAAAAAAAAACCACAAAAAAAAAACCGAAAAACTTTTTTCCTTTTATGGTAGACCTTTTTCACTATAGAATCCTTGGAAGTATATATTCTGGATCTGTGGCAAATTCTGCAAAAGTGGTGAAAATTCTACATAACTTTAGCCGTTTCCTGATAGATTTGTTCTGCAACATGTTGCCACGTCGTCAATCTGCACCGGCATTGGCCCTCCCATGTTGTGTGGTGTCCACATCGTCATCCAAGGAGGCTACTTCGACTGCGGCAATTCAGGAGGATCTCCACAATTCCCCCACCGTGTCGACGTCAACAACGGATGGAGCTGGAGAGCAGATAATGGAGCGGCTTCCACTTGTCTGTGGAAAGCCACAGGAGGCGTCTATAAGTGATTTTCTGGTGTCTCTGCTTGAATGCCCTGTGTGTTTCGGTTATATGATGCCGCCGATTATGCAATGCTCGAGGGGACATCTAATTTGTTCCACTTGCCGCCAAAAGCTGACAGTTTGTCCCGTTTGCCGGGTAACCATGTCCAATATCCGTAACTTGGCCATGGAGAAGGTAGCATCGAAATTAATTTTTCCATGCAAGCATACACACTTTGGATGCCGTGTCCGTCTGTCCTATGCTGATAAGAAGGATCATGAAGATGACTGTGAATTTCGTCCATATTTCTGTCCCTATCCTGATGAGAAATGTGTCTGGCAGGGAGCATTGAAAGATGTCTACAAGCATTTGATTACCAGCCATGAGAACGTCATCACAATGGAGGGAAGTGACATTATTTTTTTGGCCACCAATGTCAATTTGGAGGGTGCTCTAGACTGGACCATGATCCAGTCATGTCATGGCCGACATTTTCTCTTGTCGCTCGAAAAGATTCATTTGGGTGAAGGATGTCAGCAATACTTTGCCGCTTGTCGCATGATCGGTACCATGCGGGATGCCTCGGAATTCGTCTATGGCATATCCGTTGAGGCCAATAATCGCACACTCAAATGGCAGTCGAAGCCGCGATCTATACGTGAAAGTTTTGTGGCCTTCACCAATGCCGATTTCTTGGTATTAAACAAATCTACGGTGGAACTCTTTTCCGAGGATGGCAATTTGGCTCTGAATGTCATCATAACCAGAGCTGAGGATATCAATGAATCATAAATTTTTGGCATCCACTCCCCTACCTCTCCCAAAAAAAAAACCCACTACTACAACTAATACTACCCACCTCTCCCGCTCCCGTTCCCGCTCCCCGTTAAGACTCGTAAACATAATACACACACACACACACGCACACAGACAGACAAATGGTGTTATTTTTGTATCTTCTCGATGTAATCGACGTATTATTCTTTCCAAATTGGTTCAACGCCCATTGTTGAATGTTTTCGGATTTTAATTATATATAAATTCCAAGTTTAATAAAATCAAAATTAGCTCGAATTGTCTACTTACCTGGTACAAATCGATCCCAGAATTGCGTCAGGGGCAACACAACCCATGGAGTGCAGTAAAGCCAGATTATAATGTTCATAATGACGGCCTTGGTGAAGGTCATATTCCGATTCATGGGCTTTGTGATAACATTGAACCGATCGTATCCAATGGCCGCATTGGTCATACCAGCACCTATGCCCGAATAGGAACCAATGGCAGCAAATAGCTGACACCATGTATTACCCAAAGCGAAGCCCCGATGAAAGCTATTGTAGATGAATATCGGAGCCTTGAGGCACATGATCAGATCAAAGACAGCCAAATTAAGGACAAACATATTCGATGGTGTGCGCAGCGATTTCGATGTACTGAATATCCAAATGACCATGCCATTGCCAACTGTCGATGCGCAAAACAGGAAGATATAGAATACTCCTAGCATATAGTGCATCGATGCCGGTGGCTCCAATTGGGTTAGCCAATGCTCTGGTATATATTGAATCTGATCCGGTGGCACATTCCATCCCAGAAACTGTAACTCTCCCCCGGACGACGATACCCGTGCCTCGGGCTTTAATGGAGGCTCACTGGCATTACAGAGCAGCGATTCCATGGCGTCCACGTTGTCGTCGTCGTCGCCGTCGCGTTGTACAAATGACGCTCTCGGTGGCTTGTTGCAAATTGTTCAACAGTTTTTATACCTGCCAGCTAATTGAATTTGCCCCTTTTTTGAGATTGCGTGACATTAAATCTTTGGTTTTTTTTGCCAACAATGCAAAATAAATTTCTGAAGTGCACTGCACACAGATTTTGTCAAAAAGAGAATGACCGCTTGTTGTGCTGATTGAGATGAATAAAACCAAATCGATATTTCAATTTATTATTGATTTGCAAATTTTTCTAGTTTATTTATTTATTTGTACAATGTAAGCTTATAGATAAATCTATAGCTACAGGGGGGACAGCCATAGCTGCTAAGGCCTTCGGCTGGTTCATGTTTAGATATTCATTCTTTTAATATAATTCATACAATTTTCTTAGTCTAGAATATATTATTTTGCTATGCTAGCTTATCTTATAAGAGGTTCATAATATTGGTTAGATTGAGGTATTTTATAATTTCTTTTAGATTTTCAGGGGTTGGGTTGGATAGGAGTGCGATATGGTTTTGGTTTGGGCTATGGTTTCGAAAGCTTTGAAACACCGTGCATGTGTTCAAGATATGTTCTATATTCATAATAGAATCTGTGTTGCAGAATTTACAGTGGTTGGGATTATTTTGAAGGAATCGGTGTTCGTGTGTTAGTCTCGTATGTCCTAGTCGTAGCCTTATAAGTTTTATTTGGGTTTTTCTAGCTATTTGGCAAATTTCTAGTTTTTTAAGATAGTCATCAACATTGTATTTGTTATGTCTGTTTATCTCTTGATACCAGCATGATGTCTGTTGAATTAGTAGTGTATTTAGGTTGGAGAAGTGGTTTTTAATGTATGTATCTGTTTATGTCTGTTTTGTTATAATTGGGATGCGTAAAGAGGGGTGATATAGTCGCCGTTTTTGCTGCTTCGTCAGCAAATTCGTTGCCCTTTATACCAACATGGCTAGGGACCCATAGGAGCATGATTTTAGGCTGTTGTTTGATTAGTGTTTTTCTAGTTATTTGTTACTGTATGTAAAGAGAATTGCATGCAACAGTTCTATAAAAGTTTGGTTATATTATTAAAATTCAAAATGGAATTTTAATAATGGAATTTTTAATACCATTCCCTGGATCGATATCAATATTTATCGAGGTTATTCTGCTTATCTAAAAATTATAAATTTGTTCATCAACCTTTCATTTGTTTTGCTTTCATTTATTCATTTAATTTAGTCAATGTTAATATTTACAGCTCACCCCAAATACATTCATTTTCTACTTAAATTTAGATGTGTACACATATAGGTAAAAAAAACCTCTGAATTTACATAAAATCATATAATTTATAAACAATATAAACATTATCAATTCAGTTTAGATGCAGACTTTCAAGACTTCCTAAGATAAATTCGCTGTTTTCTCACACAACGCACACTCAAATCGGGATCCTGTGTGCCTGTTCTGATGACATTCAACATTATTTCCAAGTATTGCTTGCATATGATCTCCGTGCAACCCTCTGAGATGGTGCCCATGCCGTTATACACTGCTCGACGAGTAAGATTGTTCGTACTTTGGATAGCCGGCTCCATTAACTGAAACAAGAGTGGCAAAAGTTGGTCACCTGACACAATCATAGCTATTTCATCGAGAGCTTGACTGGCCCCCTCCGCATAACTATTGCCATCCAATTCATCATCCTCGCTATCGGCCGGCTACTTGCATATCAATTCAAATAGAACTCTTACGATGGGCAGCAGTATATTTTGTCTGAGAACTTCTGTCTTACTCACACGCATAAATTCAGAAATGAATGACATACATTGAAGTCGAATAGTCTTCTCGATTTGCTCACACGCCGACGCATCCAGAAGTAATTTCGCCACGGCTTCGGTATCGTGAAATGCCCTCGGAACATACTCGGAAAAGGCATCGAATATATCAAAGACTAAGGTAAATTCGGCGGCATCGCCCTTAAGAGCATTTAATTGCACTGTCTTCATTTTCAGAGGCATCAACTTGACCATCACTTCTGCACCTGCTGGGTATTCCCCTAGAAATGGAATCAGATATACTATTCCGGTAAATGGGAAATTGGCCACAGTCCGTGAGGCTAAAGTGTTCTGGGCATCGGAATTAACCACCTGACACAATCATGGCTATTTCATCGAGAGCTTGACTGGCACCCTCCGCATAAATATTGCCATCCAATTCATCATCCTGGGTATCGGCCGGCTGCTTGCATATCAATTCAATTCAAACGCACACTCAAATCGGGATCCTGTGTGCCTGTTCTGATGACATTCAACATTATTTCCAAGTATTGCTTGCATATGATCTCCGTGCAACCCTCTGAGATGGTGCCCATGCAGTTATAGGCTGCCCGACGAGTAAGATTGTTCGTACTATGGATAGCCGGCTCCATTAACTGAAACAAGAGTGGCAAAAGTTGGTCACCTGACACAATCATGGCTATTTCATCGAGAGCTTGACTGACCCCCCTCCGCATAAATAATGCCATCCTATTCATCATCCTCGCTATCGGCCGGCTACTTGCATATCAATTCAAATAGAACTCTTACGATGGGCAGCAGTATATTTTGTCTGAGAACTTCTGTCTTACTCACACGCATAAATTCAGAAATGAATGACATACATTGAAGTCGAATAGTCTTCTCGATTTGCTCACACGCCGACGCATCCAGAAGTAATTTCGCCACGGCTTCGGTATCGTGAAATGCCCTCGGAACATACTCGGAAAAGGCATCGAATATATCAAAGACTAAGGTAAATTCGGCGGCATCGCCCTTAAGAGCATTTAATTGCACTGTCTTCATTTTCAGAGGCATCAACTTGACCATCACCTCTAAACCTGCTGGGTATTCCCCTAGAAATGGAATCAGATATACCATTCCGGTAAATGGGAAATTGGCCACAGTCCGTGAGGCTAAAGTGTTCTGGGCATCGGAATTAACCATGATGGTCTCAATCGTCAGTGAAATGATGTCAGGAAAATTGAACAATTGACAAATTGAAAATATTTATTACAATTTTTGGAGGATTTTTAATTTTGATAATTGAAAGAAATATTTATATCGTAACGGATTCATTTTGTGTTGTTTGTGCCTGTGCATTGAGCTTCTTTTGACAATGAAAGTGTTCTTCCTAAAAGTTAAATTCGAGTGGGAGATACATACATAAATATGTATGTTTCTAGACTATATATCAGAGGGCAGACTGTCAGTTGAAAGCATAGCATAGGAATATCCTACAAAAGCCAGCAGTCTTGAATACAGACAGCGATTGCTGAGATGATTTTATTATGAGATTTCATGTATATCTATAGAATCGTTAAGATACACAGCTTCGAATATATATATTAGCTCTGAAGGAAATACTATATTATTCACATTTACATATATACAGAAACGTTTGGCCTTACCAAATCAAAAGCTACTTGAATGTCAAGAGGAATTATATCAGTCGACTTTTTACTTTTTTTACCTTTCTTATACAGCAAAAAGTAATTTTTTATTTTGGTTTAATTTTTATATGTTAGCGTTTTCAAAACTTTATTTGTCAAATCATTATTTGAATTGGTTTTTAAATTTGGCAGTTTTTTGCGGCACTGCCAGACTGTTTGGGTATTGAGATGTATAGATGGCGCCATAGTGTCATTGCTGTTTGCAAACTTTGCCATCTGGCATCGCCAGTCATTATTATTTTTTTTTTGTTGGTGTTGCTTGGACCTGAAGTTAGACTTGTTTATGTATTCATATTAGGATGGATGAAGTGGATAAAATTATAATGCATCAGCTGCATCAAATCGATGCCAGCATTGAGCCGACGGAGGAGCTGGCAAATTTTACGCCAGCACTTGTCGTTCGCGCTGTAGCCAGCTGTTTGCAAGAGATATCGTAAGTTTAGCCGGAAATGTACATACCGATTAATGTACATGAATAAATTATATTTTTAAATTAATATCCCTTAGAGGTCAATCTCTCAAAGATCTTCCCCGAAGTCTACCCATGGCCATGGCTCAAAGATTCAATGTGGCCACCATATTGGCCGAAAGATGCCAGGAGAGTGGCTATCGCGGCGACATTGGCTATCAGACATTCCTCTATCCCAATCCAGTAGAGCTGCGGCGTCTTCTAATGTTCCTCATTGAGCAATTGCCACGGGAACGCCAATCGGAAGATGATGCAAATCGAACATCACATCCTCTGAGCAGCAGGGAACAGCTGGAGCGTCAGATACGACAGAAACTAAAGGCTCAATTGAAGATGCCTTGGGTACCGCAATTCTGTCGAATGGTGGCCAATAGAAAGTCCTTGGGATGCAATAGCCAGTGCATTAGCTTTGAGCCGCAATTGAATCTCAATGTGCCATCAGCCAATCCCGAGGATAGAAGCAAAGAAGTCCAACAATATTTTGATCAGCAGGCACCCAATCTGTTTCAGCAGACATCGGCAAATTGCTACGATCTGATAGCCTCGGTTATGCACAAAAACGATCTGGAACGTTGGGGTGATCTACCTTCGATGGATCCAGTGACTTTGACTTCAACCAGTGATGATTTGGTGGGGAAAGCTTTACCAACAAGCCCAACCCAAACGTCAACAACTGCGGAAAAAGCAGCCCAAGACAACAGCTCAGAGGCGACGGCGACGTCGACGACAACGACACCATTAGAACTCTTGGGTCAAGAAGTCCAAGAGCTTCGTACTCAAACTGAGATTATGCTAAATCATCGTAAAATGGTTACATCAAAATTGAATGAACTTAAGATCAGAGAAACGACTGCTTCTCAAGAAAAGGAAACTATTGAATCTAAGCTTAAGTCACATGAAAAACTTTCTCTGGTATTATCAGAACCAGAAGAGAATGTGGGTAAACTTGAAGCCCTGGTAGAAGCAACCGAAAACAAACGTCAAACACTTAATCAGCAATGGCAGGACTATCGTCGACCGTTGTTGGACACATTGTCAACATTACGAAATGCCCAGGAGGCCCAACAGGTTCAAATTATACGCAACTCTATTGAGAAACTCGAACAGGAAATCATTGCCAAAAGTCAGCAACATAACGAATTGAATTCTTCCTTAAAAAATGCAACACAATCGGTAGCTCCACGCCAGGAGTACACACGGCGTATCCATGAGTTTATCAAGAATATACGGAAACAACGCGAGGATATCTTTAAAGTTCTCGACGATACACGGCAATTGCAAAAACAACTCAATGTGGTCAATGCCCAATTGCAGCGTCAATTTAATTACACCGATGATCTGCTCTTTCAGAGCGCCAAACATGATCTTCATGCAAAGAAGGCATACAAGTTGTTAGCCCAATTGCATAGCAATTGCAGTGAGCTGGTCGAATGCGTCAGTCTCACGGGAAATGTCACCAAGGAGATACGCGATCTGGAGGTCCAAATTGACGGAGAGAAGCTAAAGAATGTGCTGTCACGTCTGCAACAGATTACCGGAGATATACAACGATCGGAGCAACATATCCAAGAGCTTCAAACTCAAATACGGCAAGTGGAAAATGCCATAACCGTTGGCTAATGGATGAATGGATAGCTTGAATATGTGTATGTGCGGAAAATATTTACTTATGTATTAGTGCCAATTTAAAATAAATTATTAACTATTTCACGCGTAGCGTTGATTTTGCTTAGACGAACAGCAGTCGTAGCAATTTAATCAAGTATCCAATTTCCCCCCCTCCATTCCCATGGTAAAACAATGTTATATCGATGTTTATCGATACATTATATTCGTAGGTCTACTACTAACTATTTCCTCTTGTTAATAGTTCTCTAAAGCCCAGTTGCTACTTCCCCCTCCCCACCCCAGGCACATTGCAAAAAAAAAAAGGAAGAAAAGTGTTCGCGATGTTTTATACACTTTAATAAGTAAAATAATTAAATACATAGTTGAAAATACTTGCAAAGTTCTTTTTAACTGCTTTTCTAAACTAGATGGTCTCAAAATTTCGACTTTTTCAATGTGGTTTACTCAAAAAAAACTGCAAAAAAGATTAAATAAATGTTTTAATTCTTTTATTAAAATATTTCATATTACATTTAGAGAATTTTCTTGTAATAATTAAAAACTAACAATTTAAACTTGAACTTTTTTTTTATAATTTTCTCTATAATTATCACCATCTATGGTTCAAAAGTTTAGTGTATACACAAGTCGTTAGTTCATCCATATGCACCTTGCTTCCCTGTAGCTTCGAAATTGAAGAGTATATTGAGACTAAAAGCACGTTTCAGTTTTTTTTTTTTTTAAGAAATCAAGGGGTTTATTAAGAATGTATAAAATGATGCGATCTAAGTCAGATTTAAGCATATATAAGCCATATGTTTTCGATAATGAAAGTTATTTTTTAATAATAATTATCCCCATGTCATTAGCTACTCTTCAGAAACTCTGATAGTTATTGTCTAAGGAATCAATGGATATGGCTGAAAACGGAGTATTGTTCTGTGTATTCTCAGTATCGGTAAAAATAGGAATGTATAAGTTAGTGAGACCTTTTACGGCCTAGATATAGTCCGGACCTTACGCCCAATAATAAAGGGACGGGCTAATACGATTTGAAACATTTGAAAATAGTTTTCATTACTTTGCAAAAAGAAAGTATTACATTAATATGAACTTATTGCATATTAATTTCAAAACGTAGTCAATTTAATCGATATATTTGTATGTTCATTGACCAAAAACATGATTATTATTAAAAAAACAAAATACAATAAAATATAAAACGTTTTTTTTTTTAGATATTTCACAAAATTGTTTGAGCATTTGAAAATGTCATTATCGGACAATTTGCTAAATTTTCCCGTTCAGAATATTATTATGTAACGAATAAATATGATTACTAGCGACAAAATACGCTATTTTAGTAGTTAACTGAGAATTTATTTAAACAAATATTAAGACCTTTTCAGTTTTCCGCATCGGCATAAAACATTTCATAAAAAAATTATGTTCGGGATTTGAATTTGTGGGAAATGCTCAGGGCGGAAAGTTCTAAAAATTGTATCACATTTCTTGTTGAAAGTATAGATCATATATGTAGTATTCTAGCAACCCGAAAAATGACAAATCTAAAATATTAAGAAATTATTAATTAATTAATTATCAAACTTATAATTCTGCTTTACTTTATGTTTGTTTTTAAGTATCTAATTATATTCATAAGAAATATTTTCACTTCCTGCCCAGATCTGTTAAGTGTATATGATTTGAGGTAGGAAGGAAGCATTGTGTGAGCCGCTAAGATATACAATGAGTTCGAGCCTTACTTTGGGTACTAAAGGGTATTTATATGGTCGACTTAACATATGAAATTGAACTGTTTTCTCTCTCTTCCACATGCTCCCCCATAGTATGTCATCTCGCTCACTCGTTCGCTTTGCTGTTTGAATGTTGAAGTGGCAGTTATAACTTGCCCCGGTGGTCGGTCGGTCGGTCGGTCGGTCGGATTGCTTGGGCTTGCTGGCTGGATGGCTTGATGGTTGGTTGGTTGATTCCGGCTGTTTTAGTTGTTGCTCGTCGTTTGAAGTGTTTTGAACAGAGAGCGCGCGCGTTTCATTTCATTTTGAACGTTGTTGTGTTTTCCCTACGTGTTTTTGTTTCATTTTTGTTGATTTACTTTCGTTTGTTTTTAATTTAAAGTAAATTTCTAAGTAGCAAAACAGCAGAACAGCAGCACTCAGGGCTTGGGCTTTGAGTGTTGTGTGTTGTCCATGTGTGTGTGTGTGTGTGTGTGGAGTGTGTGTGTGTGTTGGTGTGTGTATGGAGTGTGTTTAGTGTGTCTAAGAATAACGTCATTCATACATACATAGACGTACCTACATTCTCGTATGTACGAGAGTGTATCAAAATAAAGCACTTCAGTTTTAGCTGGTGGTGCTGCTTGGTGGTGGTGGTGGTGGTGCTGCTGCTGCGGCTGGTGCTGGTGGATGGTGATGGTCGACGCTGTTGTCGGTCTCTAAGCCCTGTGCCGCTCCAGAACTCGTTTGTGACCGAACCGGCAACGGCCTAGAGAGTTTCTTCTGAGGTTCTTGCAGGCGCGATAACAAGTTTAACCGGTGTGTGTGCCAGGGAGTGTGTGTCTCTCTCTGAGTGTGTGTGTGTGTGTGTGTGTGTGTGTGTATGAGTCTCCTTCAACAAACTGTTGCTGCTACACACTGATGACGTCGACGAGCCCTAAAGGCCATAATTATATACATATATACTACCTTATATACACACACACACACATATATATATATATACAAGAACCTCTCTGCTGACCAATTGAATTTCAATTAGAATTTTATAAAACTTCTGAAGGCCGTGTTGGGGAGGCCTGCAAAACCAAAAATTCATTTTTTTTTTTTTGTTGTATTTGGTTAATTGAAAGAATTTTTTTTTGCCGGCCGGCTTCATGTTTTGTGGTTTTTGGCGCCAGGCATTTACCTTTTCTTTTTCGTATCGTGATGCCGTCAATTCTTTAAATAATTATGATACCATTAACAACAATTGGCATTTGTGTGTCATTTGGTTTGAAATTGTTTCTATGAAAATAACTCACATTCACATATTTACAGTCAGTTAGACGTCTATAAGTTATGTAGTAACGGAAATGTAGATGCGCGATATGAACATTAGGTCATTCGGGGTCAAGTCACTATACCGTGAAGTACATACATAATATATTTTTTGTTTTTATCGTCGTTCAATCAAGCGATTAACTTGAAATTGACCATGAACTTTAACTCAGTCAGAGGGGGGGCCGAGGAGGATGAAGTAGCCACCTGAATCACCTAAAAACCACCCACCTGTGCACCACCACCACCACCAGACCAACTCGATCAAAACAGTTAGTGAAACAAAATTTTGCAAAAAACCAATAAAATAAAAACAAAAACAAACAAAATTTACGCGTAACATTTTCCCATTAGCGACATATTTCACCGACTACGCCATAATTTGTTTATAGAAAACAAAAAAAAACAAAAAAACGAAAACAAATTTGCCCTGAAAACTGATAAAATGTTATTATAAATTAAATTGTTTTTTTTTTGGTTCTGTTTTTTTTTTAATGTTTTATCTAGAAATCGAATAGAAAAAAATTAAATCAAAAAGTGTAACCAAAAGCAATACGAGACAAAAGCAAAAAGAATTAGAGTAATTGGCATTGGCAACTAACAAATACTTTTTAAAACATAAGAATTGCAAATAAAAAAAATCACAAAATTACTTCAAATATCATGACACCATCGCCTACAAAAGAGGTAATGAGCAGTGCTCCAACTATTTCCCGGCGTCCGCGTGAAGAGTTTGCAGAAAAGGTGAGTAAAACTATTAACAAATTTCATTTAACGTGGGTCAATTGTAGAGTTTTGGCAACCTCGCTTCTTCCCTTTAGGTTGCTGTTGTTGTTGTTGTTTTTGTTGGGTCTCGTCTGGTCTATTCTGTTCTGTTCTGTTTTAGGGGACTGACTTTGGTTTGGTTCTGTTGCTATTAACTGAACTTCCTGTGTTTCGATTAATCGACCCGTAAAAACAAAATGTGCTGCGTTTTATTCTTGGCATACCCCAAAAGCAACAACATTAACAACAACAACAACAACAACAGCATAAAAATTATAAACAATTCACTTTAAACATTTGTTTGATTTTATTTTATATTTATTTTTGTTTGTTTCGGGATTGTAAACCAAATATATATCTACATGCAATACACACATACAAATGCGTATGCTTGTATGTGTATACGTATAAAACTTTTGTAAGAATCAAATAAATATTCTATCCATCTCCTTCCCCCCCCATCCCCCCTTGACCCACCCACACCCACAATCACCTGTCACTGACCAGGTGCTATGTATGGGATATTGAAACGCGAATGGAGGGAATGAGATTGCCTGAGATTGGGGATGGAGGTTGCGGGGGATGGAGCTGGGGGCTGGGGGCTTCTGTATGTACATACATATGTAGATGTGATTGAGGTTGAAACCAAAAGGTATAATACGATTTCCGTTATATTTCCGTAAGATTTCATGTTTTGATTACACTCGTCTTGCTTTCTTCACCTATTCCATCAGCCTCCTCCCTGTCCAATCCATTCCATCCATTTATGACTAATCGTAGTGAATTTCTGTTCTGTTCTGTTCTGTTCTGCTGTTGCCCATTGTTACGCGATTCTACGTAACCATAGAATAAAGTATGATTGATAAGATATCAGGTCTTAAAATACAATTGATAATCATATACAATTTTTTTGTTGTTGTTTTTATTTTTGTCGCGATTGAATTGAAATTTTCAACATTCCAATATTTAGCATATGTTTGTTAACATTCGGTACTGAGGATAATATATACCTAAGTCTAAAAATTTTGAAAACAAGGCTTTTACTTTATGACATTTGCTTATTTAAAGTATTTAAACTTGATTTAAGTGCTGAGCATAGATATAGATCTTGACGTCACGTCGGATTTTTAGTCATTCCTGAAAACATACGGCATAGTATATAATATTTGCACAATGGACATTGACAGATTAATTTTGTTTGTCAAACATTGTGTCCTAAACCATTTATCATGTCGGGACTACATTTTAAATGGGAAACCAAAATTTTTAGAAGTAGATAATAAAAATATAAATATATGAATATTAATTCAATGAAAATGATTGAATATCCATGTGCTGCGAGTGTTTAATGGAGTTGTGTCTCTAATATCTCTAAAACTAACGATTGCCTTGATTTTTTGAAATATTCTACACAACAAAATGCAGTTTTGTCACCGAATTTTGTGTTATTTTGGCCCAAAAAGCCTTTTTCACATTCCGCCAGCTTGTCAAAAATCAACATTTCTTAAAATCGACTATCGAGTCTAACAAATTTCTTTAAAATTATTATTATTTGTTGATAAAAAATTAAACATATATTTTAAAATATATATTTTCAGATAAGTAAGCTGATGAAACAGTTGTTATTGAAAATTTTTCAAAAATTATTTTCTTTTTAGATCCTTAAGAAATTGAAAATTCATTAATTAACTAAATTTAATTCACTAGATTTATATGGGCAAGGGAACTGGGTTATCGAAAATCATCAGAAAAAAAGGGAAATCTAAGAAAATTACCTATTCAAATATGAAATTCGTGTCGGGGTTTATCCTTTTAGAGGCAAAAAAACTAATTGCTGATTATTAACTGATTAAAGAAAAAGTTACTAGTCTATATAAAATTTTGTTTTTTTTGTCTATATACAAAATGTTTAGCTAAATTTCATAAGTTAAGACAATCATTCAATCGAGTCACTGGTAGAAAAATAGACCATTTCCCAATGGACTTGAAAAACAAAAAATAATAAGGGGGCTTAAATAAATTTATAATTTCGCACTTTAAAACTTAATGAAATTTGTAACACGATCTTTTGTCTAATGACCAATTAGTTGCCACTGCAATTGTCATTTTTAGTTTTTTTTATTTTAATATAGCAAATTTTTTGCGCCTTGTTTTCATTGGCATTTTTTAAGATGACATCATGTACAATATGTAGCTCCAATTCTCGTTTTCGTTCCCGTTCCCGTTCCACTTGAAATGCAAAAAAAAAAAAACACACACATACACACAATAACAATAACAAACACAATACAAAACCAAAATGCTTGCAATAATAATAATAACAAAAACAACAACAAATTTTAAATTCCCTGCTTAAGTTTAATGAGAAATTGAATGAGGCGCAAGGAAGGAAGCCAACGTGTTGAAAGGGGGTTAGAAGGGGGAAAGATACAAACGAGAGGTCAATGGGTTCTCGTTCTCATTACATAGAGAGAGAGAGAGAGAGAGAGAGAGGAAAAGAAAATTGAAATAGAATAAACTGATTAGCATTTCCATCCATAAAGAAAAAGAACTAACAGTTTAAAATTTAAATCAAATTCATATGCAAATCTTTAATATTTATGAGAAACAGAAAAGAAGTTGTCCACAAAAAAAGAAACACACCCAAAAAACCAGAAGACCCAACAAACGATGTCAAATGAGACTGAAAGAATCATTTCAAAAGCTAAGGTCCAAGCCAAGCCATTGAATCCATTCTAATGGGTCATCCAAAGTGGCTGAAATCGGGCTACTTCTCTGCTCTTCCAACTTTTAGACCAATCGAAAAAGATGTCAACCGAAACTGACAAAATCAACGTAAATGAAGAGACCTGTAGAGACAGGCAGGCAGGTAGCAATCCACACGGACCGAGTAGAATCGAGTCGAGTCACTCGATTGATTCGCGACAATTTTCGAATTTTCGGTTTGCCTGCAGATCAATCAATTTGCTCAAAACACCAAAAAAAAAAGTCAGCACAAAACATTTCATCTACCTGAGCCGCTCCAATGCAACGAACGATGAAATAACATAAATTTATGTATTTGTGTGATATCGTCACCTTGTCTGTCGCATGCCAACAGCTAATTTGATATTATTCCGATTCGGAATTCCAATTCTGCATTAAACACAACAAAAACGCAAAGAAAAACAAAAACTCAGCCAAAAAGAATGAAATCTGATGCAATCGATGAGATCATCATAAAAACAGCAAAAAAAAAAAATATAGAACCTACAACCAACCAACGATGATGTTGATGATGATGATGATGAAGAGGAAGAGGCAGAAGAGGCTGAAGCATACCAAAAACCCCATACATAGAGAGTCAAGCATAATTATAATAAAAAGCTTCTGGGCCCAACCCCCAAAACCGACCCCAAGAAGCAGCAACAACAGCAGCCGTCTACTGCCCTTGCCCCAGAACCTTCCTCCTCCTCCATCTTTAACATAATCATTCAATTTGCCAAAGTTAAATGTTTCCTTTTTTTTTTTTTGTTTTCCAAGTGCAATTTTAGAATTTCCAAGTTAGTGCGAAGAACTTGAGTCACTTTTATTTGCTTGTCTTTGGGATTTTATGTCTGCTGTCTGCGGGTGCATCATCCTCATCATCATGAGCAGCAGCAGCAGCAGCAGCATCATCATCTTTTGTGATGTCTTCCTCTGGCTTCCTTGTTGCTGTTGGTTTTTTGTTTTCTTTCTTTTTGGTGCAATGCTGCAACAGCTCGCATCTTCCCCCAACTTTGAAATTTTGCCGCCAACTACACTTGAAAAAAATACATAATTAGCATGAGATACTTAAAGATTAATAAAGCTAATGATACCTGAAATCTTGAGCCACATATCAGAATATACTTTAAGGACTACAAAGGCTGTAATCGGAGGTTCAAATATTCAGATCGTCTCTAGTTTGAGAAATATTCTTACCTACATAAGTATAAGTTCAAATCGTTGTTATTGAGGTTAGTTTTGTTGGTCAGCAAAATGAATACATAAAATGGTTATCAATGATTTGGTTTGAAAGAAGATCCATAGCAAAATAAGTTATTATACTTAAAAATTCATTTTGCTGTTGACTCTAGCATTGCAATGCTAAAACTAGATAAGAATTACAACCAATTCAGACGAAGAAGAGCCACTTTTTAAAAAGATAATGATAATTTCTTATATAAAATTTGTATACATTAAGACTTTTCTCCAGAGTCCATAGTCTTAAGTCAAGTATTTTATATTTAAATTTTTAATTATTCGTCATAATTGTTGGGTGGGACTGTAGTATAAGCTAAAGTATGTTTAGTTTTGTGGGATGAAACAAGTTTCTGGTGGGAATTATCAATGAATGAATGTAAATTTGAATATATTCAGAAGTGCGGTTTGGTTTTCTTCTGTGTATTTCCCTTATGTAGAGTTTCTTTTTTTTTTTGTTGTTTTGTTGTAAATGTTCTGGTTGCCTTTTCGTCTTTCTGTTTTTTTTCTTTTTCTTTTTGCATTTTAACTGACTCATCATTGAGCCATCCATTCGAGCATCATTCGATGTTGCGACTGCTACTCTTCCAGATCCAGAGCCGAAGCCAGATCCAGCTGAATTTGGATTTGCCGTCTATTCGTCTGTCACTAGTCAACGTTTACCCATAACTATTAACCATATATATGTATACATAGTATGTGTATAAGTGTATTTAGATATGTATATACTAATAGTCGTTGCTTATTTGCGTTTTAAAAACCTTGCACTTGTTGAGTTACGGCCAAACGGCTCGTTTGGCTTGTCGTTCCATCTGACAACTTTGTCAACTTTTTAATTACATTATTAGTTTTCATAGCTTGGCAATTTGTGTGCAAATGATAAACCAGCCAAGGTCTTTAGTGACAAAATTTTTTAGCGACTTTACTTGGCCGAACGGCCGAATGGTCAATGGCCAAGGGGTATATTGATTTTGGTCGCTAGTTTGGCAACACCTCAAACACACACACACACACACACACAAGCAATGTCATCTTGTTAGATGAAGGGCAAACACAAAGCGCAATTGGTTTCGCCCTATTTTGGTTACCCAGATTTTAACTATTCATCATGGTTTTCATAATTTTCAATTATTCCGCAGAGTACCAAACTTAACGCTAGTTTTGCTATCTTTCTGGGGTCAAATAAGATGGAAAATTTAACACCCCAAAGCGATTTCTAGGATCTAAGTTATTTGGTTATTTATTTTTATTTTTTTCTATTTTTTTCGGGGATTTCTGGTTATGAAACTCTGTTAAATTGTTGCGTGCCATTGTGATATTTCCCAGGGGCGTGTTAGTTATACCTAGATACGCATCGAAGGGTGGGCGAAGTGTTGGTTGTTTCGAGGTATCATCTTTTCATGATGGACACACCTCGCCCCACGCCCCACGCCCCATGCCCCATGACACATGGCCAACCGTCCATCGCCCATTGCCTTCGCGAAGACAACAACACCTGGTTTGGGCCTCTGCTTTGCCGTCGTATCAAATGGCCATGTTTGCGCAATGGAATGGTTTACCCGGTGGGTGGTTTTTGGTACCACCTTTCTATATAACCACCACCACCACCATCACGACACCTTCTCGACCTCATCTCCCACCTACTGTACCCTCTCTCCACTGTTTGTCTTCATCATCATAATTTTTTTTTTTTTGCTTTTTTTTTGCTTTTTGGGTGTGCTAGGCGTGGCATTTTTGACATGCCTAAAGCCCATTTTAGCCTCTTATCGTCATCATCATCTTTGCCTTGCTCGGCTTCCTTGCCTTCCTTGCCCTCCCTTTGTCGCCATTTTCATCATTGTCATATTTTGTTATTTTATTTTGATATTATTAATTTAATTGATTTTGTCTTTAATTCGTTTATATATGTATGATGTATTTTTTTTTTGCTCCGAACAGCTGGCAAAATATTAACACAAGTTTTACTGCCTCTTGTTATTTTTAGACACTTTCAAATGCTCTCAACTCTGCCACACTTCCCTACCCAACCCCAACCCCATCCCCCTCCCCCACCCCTCTAAGTCATTAAAGCAAACGAATATTTATTAGGGAAAAATATGCCTAAAATTTACAACATCATAAATTGATCTAGGTGTAACCTCAAATGGCTTGCAAGTTTTTACTACCCCCCCTGGCGCCACCCCACACAGATTCATAGGTACATGTAATGCCTATAAAGTTATACATTCAGGTATAGCATATATATGTATACATATATGGCCAACATTTTGCGGTTTGTTTAGCTCTAATTGTTGTTAATCATTTACGCTAGTCCATATAATTTTTGAACTTTTGTTGGCGGGGATAAACGCATTTAGATAAAATTAAAACTATATACACTAAAAGAAATGATAGAGTATGAAAATCACATAATTTCAATGGAAACTTTTTCCCTTTATCTTTATCTGACAATAATTTTAACTTTCTGTATAAAGAAAATATACAAAAATAAAATAAATAAATAAATAAATTGCACTTTTTAGATCTTTTATTCATAAGGCTACAATTTTCTTCAAGTGTAGGCCTGTAAGTTTTGGTTACTTGCCAAAAAGTTTGTTTGGGCTTAGTGCAGGGTCTTAGCTTAGCTAGGCCAAAAAAAACGAGCGTCAATAGGTAAATTAAACAAACCTTTTTATTTTATTTTTTATTATTTTTCGGTAATGATTTGTTTAAAAATAAAACTCTACGTCATTCTGTCAGAGAGAAGTTTTCGGTGATAGCTACTGCTAGCAAATTTATTTAAAATGCCATATGGCCTATGCCGCTTTAGTCCCCTTCTCGTTTCCCTACCTTCTTTTTCCCATACACTTTCTGCCTCTTCACCCGAAAAAATTCAAATAAAACAGTCATGGGACACGAGAGAGTTGCACAAAAAAAAAAAAAAAAAAAAAAGATATCGCGTCATGCGTGCCGTCACTTGGCACCTCTCACGCCATGAAGAAATGGAATTGGAGGTGGAGATGGAGATGGCGGTGGATGGTAAGGGTAGGATTGAAGTTGAAGCTCTCTGGCCTATGTAAAGTTAGTTGGTCGTCGTCGTGTTGATGGTCCATTTTCATTTTCTATATACATATGGTTGTCGGCAACTGGTCACGTTTAGAGTTAACCGGCGGGGAGTCAGAGGCAACCACTTCACTTCTCGTTATTGGGTAGGTGCTGGAGCTAGCCCCTGGAGCTAAATAGACCCGCACAATGGGACGAAATCGAAAAAAAACTCCTTGCAAAATCGAAACAAGAAATGAAAGCTGCGAACATGTAAACACATTTTCAGAAGTTGTATCAAATTTAATACATTTTTATTTGTGATTAACTACAGAGTTAGTAAGTTAATTAAATCTATATCAATTTATTATGTCTTGAATAGTTTGATGCGATTTTTTAGCCATGCTTATCTTATTATTGGCTGTAATAGACAAATAGAAGTTAATAAATTAATATCTTTTGGCCATATACATGATTTTGGTTATTTAATTTTTGTGTTTACACTGCAATCTGTTACTTTTGCTACAGTTTATGTAATTCTCAACTAGTTTTAGCGTTCAAGATATGGTGTGACCTTTGCCATGTAAAAACTAAGTGCTATCTTTATAAAGATATCAATCTATGAACTAATTCTTTATAAGATTGATCTCATCTAATTGAAATAATTTTGATCGTTTTGCTAGAAAAACCGTTAACAAATTTACATACCTATTTATTATCAAATATAAAGTAATCATTAACTCTGATAGAAAATCTAATGGTAGATTAAACAAATCTATAATATACCCATAAATGAATTTAGACAAATGTAAAGAAAGATAAATCAAACACAATTGGTAATTGAAAGAGAATACCGGATGTCAAAAAACAAATTATCTCGGTTGGCTTGACAAGTTGACATTATATAGTCAAAATCCATCTGGGACGAGCAGTCCATAGAGATGATAACTTTATAAATTTATATGTCTTAATTATTAGATCATATCAAACTGTTACATATCGTTTAGTGGTATAGGCCAGTCAACTGACAATGTATATGTATAAGTGAGGCATATTAACACTTTGAAAAAAATCAGTTTTCAGGGTTATGGCCCACTGTCCGTTGACCAGCTGTGCGGCGGCTGGTGGTCATAACTGTAAAAACATGCTGTTCGCCCACTTCCTTGGACAGTTTTGTTGGATTTTGGTTTCATTTATTGCTTCATTTCGCTGTTAATGCAGCTGTGTGAGTGCGTTGCCATGTATATGTGTGTGTGTGTGTGTGTGCCCCTCTCTTTCTCCTTCTGTGTGTGTGTGTGTGTGTGTGTGTTAATTTTTAATTGTGCTAAATGTGCACCATAAATATCAAAACGCACCAAATTCAACAATACATTTCAGCAATAACATTCACAACAATTTTCAATTTCAACACCCACCCATAATTTGGTTCATTTTGTGGCTATTTTCAAGAAAGGGGAGCGCACACACACACACATAAACACACTGATGGAGAAAGAAAGAGTGTATGTGTGAGTGAGAGGAAGAAGGGGGGGGCCTGTCATGTTGTTGATATTATTGTGGGATAATGTCTGGCATTGGAGGAACCTCTGCCAGCTGTCATTGTATTATATCTCCTACATGTCTATAAGGTAGGTCAATTCCCAATACTATTCACTCCACATACGAGGCGAGTATTTTATATATGTACACACACAAACTTCCAGTGCATTTATAGTTTGACAACATCCCCCCCACCACCACCACCACCACCTCTCCTCCCGTTCGTCACGCTGTCCTCTCACAATAAGCCCTGCGGCACGGGATGGAATGGCAGTACATGGAGTGTTTATTGGCAGATTGGCCATTACCATTTTTGTTGTTGCTCTTGCTCGCTGTGCGGAAGAAATATCCATTTAATTGAATTCATGATTTCAAACGCTGTAATCGAATATACATACATATATTGCATCGTATAGGCGTTAATGGCTAGACATTTCATTTTAAATTATAGTCGCATGACGTTTTTTATCCACACCCGCCCCAACCCACTTGCCCTTTCCGTTGCCATTTAATGGTAAATTCTATTTGCAGCTGGGGAAAAAAAGGAAAAATTTGTATTTACAGATACAAAAAAAGGATTAAAATAATTGATTTTTATTAAATATTTAACAGCTCGGTTAACTATTTTTTAATGGTTTTAATAACGAGTTTACAATATAAATATGAAATATGATAATGGTTAGTCCTTGGCATTTTGTGCCCGTCCAGAAATAGATTGTATAGGAAAATAGATTGAGCTTACATAACAAATTAAAAAATGAAAGAGATGCAAGATATTTGTATAATCTCGTGTCTTCAACAATTCGCAAGTCTTTCAAGTTGTTCAATGGAAAGTTAATATTATTTTCTTTAGTTTCCAAAAAGTGTTTAATAACAAACAATAAACAACTGATGATTTCTAATAGAATAATATTTCTTTAGTTAAGATTATATTGCTTTGATTAATGTAAAACAGTTTACTTATACATTTACCATTCAAAATCTGAAAAAATCAGGTGGATTAGTCAAAATAAAACGTTATCCATTACTATTCATTCATTTTGTATATGGAACCGGCCAGACTCAAGGTGTACAAACAAAACAGAAACTTTTTGAATCCTTTTTTCGAAAATCCCCTTAAATATTTAAATGGGCCTAGCTAGAGATTAAATTATTATACTATTGAAAACTATTGATTGACAAAGGACCAAGTAAATCCAAAAATCCTGGGACTGGTTAGGTGAATGCTGCGAATGAGTTGCTTCAAGACAAAAGTTTAAATATATACCAACTGAATTTTACCTAGATTAAAGTGTCCAAAAGTTGGCATGTAATTTCGGTTATGTTTTCTTCTGTTTCAAATTCGTTTGGCTTTATTTAAGTATCTTCATATACCAACCCACTGAAGGCTGAGCCAACTTTTATGCCAAAAAAAAAAAAAAGAAAACGAAAGAAAATAACGTCAGAATCATTTCGTTTTGTGGATTTTGTTTATTTGTTTTTCTGACCTTTTGTGTTTTTAACAAGTTATACCGACATATTTTATTAATCTTTTCACAATAAACATTTTGCCGCAGTCAATATTTAAGGAGAAGGTGGACGAGATTGGCGGCATTGGAGGGTTGAAAGTAGCTGAAGACGGTGTGGGTTTTCATTTTGACCCACTGCTGGCAGTCTGCCTGCGTGTGGCATGTCTGTGGCAATGCCAACAAACTCTTTTCTTTTTCTTATTTCGGCTTATTGTATGTATGTACAAAATGCTATATGTACATATATATATTCCATCTGCAGATGCGATTATATGGTCAAGTGTTTATGTTCAACATAGTCGTAGATGAGTGCGAATGGCGTGAACAGTCCCGCTGTGATTTTAGATTGGCCAAGGTCCAAGTAAAGCACACCCCTCCAAAAATTCAGGGACTGGTTGGTTGGGTGAGTGTTTATGTATTAGAATCTACGTTTTGCAAGTGCTACAAATGGTTTGCTCTAAGACAAAAGTCAGCAAGTCAAAAAAAAAAAACATTCCAGAAAAATTCCAAAATATTACGTATACGTAATTCGAATGATGCATTTTTTTTATTAATCATTTTTTGTACAATTTTATTGTCGAAAATGTGAGAATTGCATGTAATAAACCGAACATATCCACTCGACTGCACTCTTAGGGTGGAAGAGTATTTTAAATTCGTTATATTGAATATAAGAGCTACATGTGCCTATATATTTTATATGTAGTAGATCTCGAAAGTAGCACCTAAAGACATTCGATCGATAGCGAGACATTCTGGCAAGAGTACAAATTTTTACCAAACTCTTCTGCATGTTAAACTGGTCACTTTTTTTTCACTTTATATTTTTACTTTGCCTTAGTGATTAGGTAATTTTTAATGAATTTGATCTTGGTTAAACTTCACTCAGCAATTGAAGCAATTAAAATTGATGGTGACCGAAAATTGCAATTCTTTGATCTAATATACTTACTCTTTTTTGTTAATCTTGATTCCAGAAAGATCTCAGATATATCACTTCCATCTCGTATATTTTTGGCACTTACAAAAGCATCCTTAAAATCAGATGAAAGAAGTTCTATAACTCGATAAATTGCAGTCCTCGGTAGATGAGTTATCTAAGTGGCCCAGTCATTTAGTCAACTGAATAACGAGGATCCGGGTTCGAATCCCAGGCTAGTGTGTGGATGAAGTTTTCGTCTAAGCCGGCTAACCTCAAGAATACATAGAAACATTTAATTAATGGTATTTAGTACATGGCGTTATACCATATACATATGTTAGAATACGTTCTATCCCTTAGTAACTATTAAAATGCAGCGCATGTTTGCATTATGAGCCAACACAGTTTATCAGAAAGGTTAAATTTATTAACTTATCACAAATATTATCAGTTTGAGTCATTTGGTAGATTGGACGCTATAAATTATAGCCAAATATACATATTGATGTAAACAAAATCGCTGCTTTTCATGCAGCAAAATTTCATTGCCTGCTTTTAGGCAGCAGCTGGTGAGTTTTTACAAAATCCTATAAAATGAGCATCGGAAAAACAGATAATTTATCAATACACTGTACATGGCATAGGGGATTAGTTAGATTTAAAATATGAGAGAGACTCAAATGCTCAACTATGGGAGAAATATAAATATTGATACCTAATTTTTTGTTATATTATACAAAAGTATGCGAAAACTTTACCAGCAACTTAATAGCTGATTTAGAATTTATTTAATTCTCTGAATTTGATTTGTTAAAGTGTGAAAAGTTGGTATGTATGTATGTTCAAAGAAATATTATTGAAAGAGGTCCTGGATTAAGTTTTGCCATATATTAAAACCATTAAAAGGACTGCTCCCTATAGTAAATATGTATATAATTTTGCAAAATAGGTTTACTAAATAGGCAAGCCTAAAAATGTATTTCTCCAGCAACTCTAGTAATGCTGAGAAATCAACTTTTTGCCCATAGTTCGCTCCCAATGGGAAGCAAAGTCAACGAAGCCTGAAAGTAGGCTAAATATTTTGGCTAACAGAGAATTGGAATTGCAATTTCGTTTTATTTAGCATTTTATCCGGACGTGAACTGATTTATGGGGGAAGACCAGGCCACAACACATCCACACACACACACACACACATGCACCATACACACACACACACGGACACACTTATGCACACATGTGTATAGTCAAGTCATACCGATTAAGCACTTAAATATGTATCCCATATAGAAATTCATATATATTCATTTGGCAGCTGGGGCTCTCGAATTTCAGAGATAGAAATCTATAATGACTGACTGAATGGCTCTTGGCGGAATCGGAAGCGAGACAAATCAAATCAAAATTTGCCACAAAAATGGAAAATAGAATCAAAACCGCAACACACACGAAACTCAATATGCTTCCTCCCCAAACCTAACCCGTTTCTCTAATCTCAGCCATAGTTATCCACAAGCATTCAATCATTCGCTCATTAGGCTGAACAAAGAAGGTGTCTAGCAGTCATCATCGCAATGTTTGATCAGTATATCATCAAATCGCTTAGATGTATATACATATATATTGAATGCAATGGACGGGGGCTTAGCAAGAAAGATGGTGAGAGAGAGAGAGAGAGGGAGAGAGAGAGTGAGACAAAGACGGCATGGGTATGAGTATGCGGAATTGCTGACACTTCAAACAAAGCCAAAGCAACATTCATTGACAACAAAGGCAACTAATAAAACAACAACAACTACAAAATCTAAAAGGTGTTTTGGCTGAGCATTCAATTCTAAGCTTTGTTTTTAGCCAAACATTGTTTTGTGTTATATGCACAATAAGTGAGGGTATATCAGTTGTTTGCAAACTGATTCCAATTGCATTTTAGTTCTCAAGAGAATTTAGTGTATGATTTATTAATAAACGTCTTTTTCCTAATTTTTCCTATGGATTAAACTTGGATTTCTTAGGGATTCCTGTTTGTATTTACATTGTTTTGGCCTTTATCATAATGAGAAAAATATAGACACATGATTTGATTTGAATAGTTTTTCTATCCACAGTATATATTTTTATACATTTGTACCTACATATGCATAAATATTTCCTACAGGGTATCAAATGAGTAGGATTGGTTTTTTCTGCGGAACTTTCATTGTTACTGTGCTAATGAGTTCAAATGAGCTGTTGATCCCCTCACCTGATAACTAATTAGAGCGCTTTCTGATGCATAAATTACACACGCACACACACACACACACACACACACAAAGCCCTAAGAGCAAAACAATTTTTAAAAGCCCAGCTTTGTGGCCCTTTATGTTGCTTCTTTACATAACACACACACTCACACACACACACACACCACCGTAATACAAACACTCTTACCTAGAGAGCCCACGCACTGAGCTTGTGATTTTTACATACAAACAAATGGCTAAAAAGCGTCAACTTGATAATGAAGTTGTACGCTAAATTGGTCAAAACAAATGTACATATACAAGAGAAACGCGCGCAACTAACCGATCCAACCAAGTGGCCAAAGTCGAAGAGCGAGAACGAGATGGCAACAAAATACACAGATATTCTAGTGATCCGCGTAATAAGTAAAGTTGGCTTTTTTTTTGCTCAGTTGCTTTCTGGCAGTTGACAGCGTCGGACGCGCAAAGCTCTCGATAAACCGAAACGCTCGCAAGCTCTTGTTATTCAGCTCACCTGAGAGTTGCTCCCCTCTGTTCGGTTCAGTCTTTTACTTTTCTGCAAGGTTAAGAGCTTAGAGCTTTGAAGCTTGGCGCCGCCGGCAAAAGCCAAGGTTAAATTGCTCCAAACGTTATTAGCGATATGTCGTTTTTTCGCAACATACGTTCATCATTGTCTTCGTCAAGGGCCAAGAGCTCTTCCCGTGATACAACACCAGTTCGCAGCTCCAGCTCTCGACCAGCTAGTGTGATTAGTACATCGACACGTCGTGATTCTACAACTAGCTCGACCCTACAGCGTGGCGATACCTTCATACTGAATCCATCCGATGAAGATCGTCCGCCCTCGAATTGCTCGACTTTGGAAAAGAAATCGAAAAAATCGAAAGTTTTTAGCAAATTTAGTACATTTACGAAACGCAAGAAGACTCCATCACCCTCAGAGGAGGCTACCTATGAGCATCATCCTAGTGATACGGCCACAAATACCTATTACAAATGGCGCAACGATGGAGCCGATTCGCGATTAGTTGACTACGATGCCCAGGCTGATCCCTTCAATTTCCTGTATGAACAGCAATCGAGTTTGAAGGCGCTACAGGGCGATTCGAATATAAATCGTCAGTCTAGCATTGGATCCAATTCAAATTCAAGTGGTAGCTTCGATTCATCCACCTATCGTAAGAGTAAGCCACCCAAACATTTGCGAGAACAATTGGAGCAATTGAAAACCCATACGAATGCCGATCTAGTGGAGGATCAACAACTAGAGGACGATGAGAGGGATAAATACAAGACAATCACATTGAGTAGTTTTCGTAAATCGTTTCGTGATCGCCTGATACAACAGCAAAAGGAGGATCCTCATAATCCCGCCTGGTTTGTGGAAGTACCTCAACAAACAACAACAACAACATCATCATCATCCGATCAAGCGCAACATCGTCTATCGAAGGAGAATCGTCCAGACTTTTTGGTTTTTGAAAATGACAACTATCGGCCTCAGTCACGTTCACCACTTCGAGATCGACCATCACGATCTGTCACCCGTTCGCCTGTTAAACGAAACGAGACATTCCGTGTGACTCAACCCAGGAAATCCTCACCATCTCCTGCACCACCATCTATACGTATCGAGATTAAGAATTCCATATCCCCACATTCCCCGGGACGTTTTGTTCCCGTCGGTGTGGCCAAGCCCATGCCAACTGCAGAGTATTATGCAAAACCACAATCGCCCACAAGACATCATCAACCTGCCAAAATGAGCGGACGCTATCAGACTTTGGTTCACATAGGCAGTGAACTTGGTGGAAAATCAAGCATGGCGCCTCCCCCAAGCCGTGGAAGGGCTCCCACTCGCATTCAGCTCTATGGCAATAAACCACAGTCCGCCACAAGTGGCGCCTTCAACTATCGTCCGCACTCATCCTCATCCAGTAGTCTGCCCCATCAGCAGACTTACTTTGGTGGCCATTACAATGCTCCAAAGACGGCCAAAACCACCACATCAACCACATCCCAATGGCAGACGTCAAGTTCACGTGGTCTAAGCAACAACAACAACAACAACAACAACAAGTTTGGAGGGAGTGGAGGAGAACCTACCATATATTTGGGGCGTCGCGATCAACAGCAACATCAGCCACATCAGCATCAAGCACGTCCCGCCCCCGCTTTAATACGGCGCAATCGATCGCCTATCAAAATTCCCTGGCGGTAGGCGTAGTGCCCAATCAACGATCGGACCGATCTGCGAGTTCTGTTCTGTTGCGTCATTTGAGCGCTTAGTGAATAATTTTCTCCCTCTCTATCGCCACCCACCCATAACCCCCTCTTTGCGTGTGTGTGTGTGTGTGGCATATTTTTTTTTTTTTTATTATTATTTATTTGCAGTTTAATGATTTATGTCCACATGTCATTTACCCCTCTCCCCATACTTACGGGTTGTGAAGTTTTACATTTATTTTTTTTTTTTTGTTTTTTTTTGTTAAGCAAATAAAATTGAAATCAGTTAAGGCTTATAACACAGAAAAAAAAAGAAACGTTGTTTTCTCCATTAAGGAGAGCCCTGGGGGGATTTTTGTAAATATATATATATATATTTTGTTTTTGAACCAAGGTTTGTATGATATGACATTAACAGGAAAGATATAACCAACCATAAATGTTTCGCAATTTATTGATTCGCCGAATTGAAATTGTGAATAATCAAATTGAAGATGCAGAGCGAAGAAGTTTTAATACCCTGTGACATATGGCAAAGTCTCTTAAGTTTAAAAAAACATCTCATAAGATGGTTCATTGATAATCATCAAGTGAATGAATTAGTTTCCAAATGTTGAAATCGAAACAGAATTCTGATAAAGTAAATGACTTTAATCTCCTCTAATCAACAGAAAAACTAAGATACTCTTTACGTTTTGTTAGAGTAATATTAATGCAAAAGGTGTTAATTATCATTTGTCTCTCTCTTTCTCTTTTTTACTCCACTCTCTGTTGGCTAAGCAGAAAAATCTTGATACAATTTTTAGTTCGTCAAATAGTGAACCAAAAAAAAAAACAAAAAAAAACAAATAAAATATATAAACTGAAACTGAAATACTGAAAATATGAGTTCGTCTGTTCGACTCTATGACTAACTGTGCATGAAAATGAGTAAATGTTACGTGACAAGCATTAAAATATGGCTAGTTCTATATACATATATATAATATATATACTTATATAGATTGAGACAAAGAGAGAGAGAGATAGATAGAGACGCAATGAGATGTGTAGAGTGAGGGGTTAGTTAGAAAGCAGCGCCAAATAAAATGAAATGATGATGATGAGGTTAAAGCCATATTTGGATAACAGAAAAAAAAAATACGAAACAAAATATTGGAATAAATTGTCCAGAAAACGCAAATGCTGATGTCAGCAAAGAGAAAGAGAGAGAGAGAGAGAGAAAGATATAGAAATATATCTAATCTATCTATATTCTATGCCATCTATTCGCGGTTTAATCGAGACTAATTAGTTAAGATCGTTGCCCTAGTAAAGCCAGAACCAAAGCTTTTTTTTTCACTTTCTCATTTGGTCAAACAACTTTGGCGACTCGACATGTTTGGCTTAGAGTTACGCATGATCTTGATCTACATCCATAGCAGATTAGCCTCAAGTTGCCATTTTTTTTTCTTGTTTGTTTCTATAAAATTTTTTTGTTTTTAGACTTTACAAAATCTTAACTAGACTGTGAAAAATTATGGTTATAATGTAACTTTTACATGGTATTAAAATTTAACCTTGCTTCGTTTTTGTTGTTGTTGTAGTTTATCGAGGGGAGAAGTTATCTGAAATCTCTGTGTGGGCATACAAAACAGGTTGAAATCATCAAAATCATCATGATCATTGAAATCATCATTATTATTGTTATAAAAATAATGATACACACACACACACACACAAAAACAGCAACAAAACTTGTGTTAATTAATGCCAATTTTTCGTCAGACGAAAGAAACTTCACTTGTACTTTAATTGTCTTCATTTTGATTCAGGGTTTTGCGGGTATATTGAAATATTCTCTCCATATGCATCTTTTTATAAATCAACAGTACTAACAGGCAACTAAATCTCATATTTATGTATGTATCTGGACAATACGGTTCACGAGATATATAAAAAAGATTTTCACGAATATCTCGAAAACGCTGCTTATAAACGAATTTCACCATCAAGTTTCTCGACTTTAACCTCTTGTAAAAACGTCTTCAATTTGGAGGTTTTCTTTTGGTAGAAACTAGTGTTATAAACAGAATATGATAACATAATTTTGGGATATATTTTTGGCTTGTTTGGCAGGTTCATACTTCCCGGGACACCATCGAATTTCCGCCCCTGTTATAAAATCTTCGTTTCCCGTGGCAAGAGCCTTCTGTATGACAGGTACTTTTGCTTGGATAAATCATGCTTCCATTAATATGGACCAATATAATATACCAGCTTGTAGAACCTAGTTCTAGGTGGAAATTGTTTCGTCCCCATTAACCTTAAATTGACCAGATTTTGATAAGGTGATAACCGCCGATCTAGATGGGAGATATATCAAATGAACCTTGACATGTGAATTTCGCAAACCCTTAAAAGAAATGTCTGCGAATCCATAGAAAAGGTCAAATTTGAGTGTATTTTGCAAGCACCAACGACCTTTTTTGCGTGTCCATTTCATACGGAATATTTGACAGGCGATATATACTCAATATACCCTTTCAATTTGTATATCATTTATCTAAATCGGCGCTTATCAACTTGGGTACTTCCCTTGTGAGTCATATCACATACTTATTTATTTAAGGTAATCAAATAATATACATTTTTTCCAATGAATTTAATATTCGATGGCAAGGAAGAATGTTATTTATTGAAAATATAACTTTGGAAATTGGTCAAACAAAAAAAATAGCTGAAATACAAGCTCTAGAAGATTAGCTTTTTGCCAAGAGTATACAAACTTGGCCACAATTTCAAAGTTGGCTCGTTCTGTTGATTTTCTTTTCCTTTTTTTTCTTTCTTTCCCCTTTTTTTTTGTGTATTTTTCTTCTGTTGTTTTTGTTGTTAAAGTATTTTGCAATAAACAAACACTTACTGTTCGTTCTGTTTCTTTTTTTTTGTGGTTGTTTGGGGTTGGGCATACGTAGAAATTTATATTTCCAAGTAAACCGAAAGCCGGTTTTAACTATAAGTATTCAGTTTTGTTGTTGCCGACCTACGATTTTTGTTCAGCTGTTTATACATATATATATGTAGGTATGTATATATAGAGAGGTATGTATGTACTATCTATTTTATTTCACCGCAGACAAACAGTCAAGTCAAGAGTCAGACACTGCGTCATGCTTTGAAAATCTGGAACCAGCTTAGATATAGACTTTACGTATTTTTTTTTTCGTTTTTTGGCCAGAACTTTTTTGCATCTAAATAGTCAAGAGTGTGGGAGTGTAATGTGTGTGGGCTAAATCTTGGACTGGTATTAGCCATGATTTGTAAGCAGAAAAAAAAAACCCAATATCAACACCCACAAATGGCAATTGCAACATACTTTTGTTTCTTTTTTTTTGTTTTTGACTGTCACTTGATCAGGTTTATGTTTGAAGAAATTACAAAATGAAATTGGATTACGATGACATCATTCGAGATTGGGAAAGAATCTAAATAGAATAAAATAAACGCGAAGCAAAACTAAATAAAACTAAATCATTTTATGAGAATATCAAACAAAAAATGTTGACAAATTTGTTTGTATTTCATTCTGTATAATTAAGCTTCAATATATGTATGTATATTTAATTTGCCAAAATCCCCTTTCGATAAAAAAATGAATGGTCAAATAAGTGTTGAATTAATATTTCACTTTGACTTGTTTGAAATTACCTTTTTGAATCTTTGTTCCCTTCGTTTAATGCAAAGTCATTCTGACTTTAATCTGATTAGATTGAGTAAATTCTAAACAGAGAAAGCTATTTTTAAACAATGATCAGAACTTAATATAAACAAACAAATATACATATGTACATATATGTATATCTAGCTAGCTATAAACATATTATGCAAAAATATTTATTCGTCAACAAATAAAATAAAAAAATATAAATTAATTACTTATGAAAAATGATCAATTAAATAAAATCAGAAAAAGTAAATATTAAAATGAATGAAGTGAGTAAGTCGTCTCGCCGACTTAGGTATACCATACACCAGTAAAGCAAATATTTCAAATTTATTAAACAAATGCATTTTCACAAGCATACGAGCACCCTAGCGCCCCCACCAGCCAACGGCCAACTCCGGCATTATGGAAAAACATTTATACGCATAACTTGGCTATTTTTGGTCCGATTTGGATCAAATTTGGAGTGGCAAAAATTTGAAATAAACTTGATCACTTTACATACTAAACGAGTCTACATACCAAATTTGGTGGCTCTAGCTTTTATAGTCTCCGAGATCTAGGTGTTCATACGGACAGACGGACGGACAGAGATCGACTCGGCTGTTGATGCTGATCAAGAATATATATACTTTATGGGATCGGAAAAGCTGTTTTCTGCCTGTTACATACATTTTGGCGACTTTAATATACCATTTCACCCTATGGGTGTATGGTATAAAAACAAATCCCCCATATAAATAGATATAAAATCTATAATTTATATATTTTAAAGGGTATAGCAACTGTGCCATAATACTCAACTTTTTGTTTGTATGCATTAAAACTAATGAGATAAGGTGAGGGGGGGAAGGGGCAGATGCTGCTACTGCTGCTACTGCTGCTGAAATAAAAATGGAAATCAAAATTCCCCAATCTCAAATTATCTGAAACGAAAACTTTCGCCAATATTCCATATTGGATACATATCAAAGATGCTTTATAGTTTTATTGACATGGCCATTTGTTTAATTAGACTGACATTAATCTCTTCCTGCCCAAAAGACCAATGACAAAGGCAAATGGCCTCAAATTGGAGCTTAAGTGGAAGTCAAACATTTACTCACACCAACAACAACAACAGCAACAACAACAAGAATAATAAAGAACAAAAGCCACAACGACAACGACTGCAACTTAATGCCACATTCATTGTCAGACAAAATGTTTGTCGCCACATTTTTACTCTTCATCCATATCCATTTGCCAATCTTGTCGCTGCCCTCCCGCTGATGGATGGGCAAGGGGGGGTCGAACCTCAGTCAACCAAATCCTTGTCGGCCTACCCACCACTTGGAACTGGGTCAGCATCGATTTTCGCGCCATGTGTCACAATTATTGGCAAGTGGCAACTGCCAAAAGGGCAACTCGAATTGCACTTAAACAGAAATCTAAAAATGAAAAAAGGAACATCAAAAAAGGCGGCACATCCTGCATATTAATTTCCATATATAAAATATCTTTTGCTGCAGTCAAACAGACTCCGACTACAGTATCGATAGCCAAGACTACTCACCGCCTCATTCAGTATACCCTTTCCAAGAATATCTAAATGACACTTGATGATCGACCATCGATCGAATAAAGTGATTAGAATGCTTTACTAAATTATTTTTGCATAAAGCATCTTTAGCTCTTTCACCTCTTGAGTTCTTGAGTTTTGATATACCCGTTTTAGGGGAAAGTGTATGGCATTCAAACAGAGACACAAAGAGAAAGAAAACCTGAAAGATATAAAAATGGAAGCATGCCAAGTGCAAATTTTGTTGTTTCAACTTTTGTTGGTTTTGCTGGTTTGTTGGCCCTTTTTCCCGCTACATCTCTTTCGCACTCTTTCTCTCCTTTTTCATGTATGTAAGTATTTTTGGAACAAGTGCAATTTGCTCTTTGGCCAACTAACAGTAGCAGCAGCAGCAGGAGCAGCAGCAGCAGAGAGGAGTCGTTTACCATTTTGGTTAAGCTTGACTCTTTGGCATGACTTTTGGCATTGGGAAATGTTTGTAGGAAATGCTGCAAAGGGAAATGCTATGGAAAATATATTGCTGGCCAATGCAATTACATTTCGCATCTTCATACACCCAACTCCATATATGGGTTTTTATTCCCCCGATGCAATGGCCCGTAAATGAGCTGGGCACAAATTGAGTTGTATAATCGGTGGAAATCCCATTTGTTGTTCTTATTTCTTCTCTGTTTCACACAGAGCTTGTATATGTATGTGTGTGTGTCTTGTTTTAAGGTAAATTAATTGTGAAATTTACATAAAATATGCAATGGCAATGTAGGACAACAAAAAGGAGATTTATTTTTGAAACAAAATCGAATTACTCGGCAAATTCCTTTACAACGGTTTGTCGGGTGGTTTTTTTTCATTAAAAGTTAATATTTTAATTGAACAAAATACATATTCTTTATACTATATGTATGTATGCTGGATCGGTTAAGATTATATAAACAAAGCCTTGGCCATGTGCTTTGCCCTTGCAATCCAGTCTCTGTCTCTCTTTTAGTCTTGAATTAAGACACTTTGGAAGTTAATGCGGCTCGCTGGGCATACCCTGTAAGTAGTTGCCTAGAAGGGTATGTTAAATGCAATGGCAAGTGTGAATAAAGTAAATCGATTAAACATTTAACCAGTACTACTGTGCTACTTCCTTACCACCAAAAGGATAATGCATTCCAGTCCTTTTTTTTATCATTTCACAAATATTAAATCTCTTATCTCTTTTTTCAGGGTGTCATCATACGGGAGGTGGAAGAGGGTGTTCGTTGTGAGCAATGCAAATCAGATTGCCCTGGCTTTGCGGCCCACGATTGGAGGTGAGTTTTGAAAAATTTGCATATTATTTACTTAAAGTTTTGCATTTGTGATTGATGATAAACTTGCAAACAGTTTTTCTTTTTTTTCTATATAAATAACAATTTCATAAATGGTTAAACATGTCGTATGTGTAATAATTAAAGCTTTTTTTATAACTCATACGCCCAGTGGGTTTCCCATTATAAACAATTTTCATACTACTGGCATTCAAATTGAAAAAATGTTATAAAAAATTTAATAATTGGTCTAGTTTTAATAATTTAAATTCCATTCCTCTTTGACGTTGAATTGAGTTTGTGCAAATTGTTTAAACAATTAAGTTTGTGTTAACATTAAAGCGATCTAAATATATTTTGTTAAGTAAGTGTAGAAAAGCTTTTACACACTGAAAGCTTTGGGCATGTTGCATTAAATTTTCGCCAGATGGCGTGGCATTTTCAAATTATATTAAATCAAATGAAAATGATCTGAAAAACAAGAATTGAAAACATTAATTTGGTTTGATTTTAATATGTTAAATCAAGGACATTTCCGTTTAGTCAGTGTTTATTAAATTAATTTTAAAGAAAGTTTCCTTAGAGTTTGTTTGCTTTTTTTGTACGGATAATAGAAAGTTAATGTCTTGACAGTCTGATGGGAAAAACTGGAATAGATTTATCTAACATTTTTAGTTTCTTAGACATATTTTCTTTAAATAAATCCATCTTGCTTTTAGTTATAATCGAACGAAACCTAGGTACGTGTGTCTATTGGATATTAAAAATCAATAATTTATTTAAAACATGCACAACAAACACAGCCAACAGAGCAAAAAAAAAAAAAAAAAGTCATAAGTCAAATCGGATAAATAAATCAATGCGTCAGTGGCGATGCCAACAAATCTCAAAAACAAGAATTTCTGCTCATAAAACTTGAAAGAGAAAAAAGAAAAACGTGAAAAATCATTGAATTAAACGGTAAAACCGCAAGCCAAAAAAACAAGCAAAACCAAGTGAAAAGTGAAAAGAAAAAGCGGGGGAAATGATGATGATGATGATGATGGTGATGGTGATGCCATTGATGACAACCCATCGACCACCCCCTCATTAGAATGTTGATGATAATTATTGCCCCCGCATTGTATACAAAATAAATATTTGCGGGATTTTTATTAATTATTCATCATGCGATTGCTTTTCCTTCTTCTGTTCTACCCCAGCCCCTTGCTCTTTCGCTTGCTCTCTCTCTCTTTCTCTCTCTTTCTCATTGTCTCTTTCTCTTATGCATTGCATATTAGTTACCAGAATGCTGGTCTGCAATTAGGCCTAAACACTTAACGTTCCGGACCACAAGCAAAATGGGAAAACAAATAACAAGCACAAATTTCGAATCAAAAACAAACTTTCTATACTCTTGCAGTTTTCCCTTAAAAATTAAAGGATATTTTAGAAACTCACAACAATACTTTTGATAAACAACAAAGTCCATAATACAAACAAGTAAACTAACATTTTTCAACTTATTCTCTTTGAAATACTGTGAGCTATTCATTTCCGGCGAAAGGTGAAAAAAAAAATCTGCATTTAATTCGAATACTTTATGCGTATTTTGTACAAGGAGGAAATGCATGGTCCAGATTTTTGGTAAAGGGTATTCAAAACCGTTCAAATTACGCCATTAATTTCTAAAGCGAACCGATTGTCCAAATGTCTGTCCAATTGTCAGACAGAGACAGTCAGTCTGTCTGTTTGTCTGTCGTCTCCTTTGTCTAACTGTGGTTTTGTTTGTTTTCAATTTTGACTCTGGCTGCCCGCCAATAACTGAAAATTTTGCAAAATGATTTCAATGAAATACATACAAATGTGTGTGTATGTCTCCCCATGTGTGTGTGTGTGTGTGTTTGTTGCTCAATTTCCATTTGTAAACTTTTCTTTTTTGGCAACAATTTCATTTAGTTTTTGAGATTTTTTTTATCGCTTTAGGTTCTTTATGGCAAATTTAATAGACGAAATAAATTAAAAAGAACAACAACAAAATTTATGAAATTAACAAAATAATAATCAACAATCTATCCATTCAATCGTACATCCTTCCATCCATCTGTCCATCTATATGGACAATATTTATACAGAATTAAGTCATTTTTATGGGGCCATCATGGAAGTTAATTAAGTTGACGACAACATAGATCAAAGTCATCAAATTCTATGAATTTTGTTTAAATATGTATATATGTATGTATATTCTATTTCTTATGAGTAATTAAAACATTGACAGAAATTTATTTAACTACATACGACAAACACGGCAATGCATTTGCCCGTCGATTAGAATTATTTAATTTAATGACCACCCATCATCCGCCCACTCAATGGAATACCGAAACTTTATGCATTTTTAAAGTGCATTATTATTGGTTAATTTACATATTTTCACCCTGCCTACATCCCCCCCAACCCCTTCCTCACCAAGCGTGCTGCTGTTTTTCTATGGCCTTCGTTTTGGGTGCTGATGGATTTCACTTCTGTTGCAGCGACAATTAAAAAACGAATAACAAACAAAAGACCTTGGGCTTACTTTTGTTGTAATAGTAATTCATTCATTCCCCTCCCCATCCCCCCTCCTCAATACCAATTTCAATTTTCCCCTGCTCTATCTTTTTATGTATGTACATTACGCATTTTCCTTTTACTCCTCTCAATTGGTTCCTACTCTCCTCTGAGTTTACGAATTGATTGAGAGACGATTGCAACATCAGTTTCAATTGCTGCTGGGGTTCAGCCTCAAGTTCAAGCAAAACGCGTGCAATTTTTAGGGCTTTGAGCCAGCAGCAGCAGCAGCTTGAGCAATGAAACGTTGACGAGACTGACATTGACTGACTGAATGACTGACTTCACACACAGCTGACTCTGACTCGTGTTTATTCATATGCTCACATGTTTGATTTATTATTCAGTTGTCGTTGTCGCTTGCTCAATACACTAGGCCACTAGCCCAGTGTTTTCTATATACCCTAACATGCAAAAATTTCAATTAAGGTTATATAGAACGAACTTTAGATATTCTTCATAAATTAATCCTTTTCATCTTACAACCTTTTGGAATGCTATGAAAGGATTTGAAAGGGTATAACATAGTCGTCTAATACAAATTAAACTGAATTCCCTTTATTTTTGAGTCAAGCTCAAAAAATTGCATTGCAATTTAAACAGTTAAAACAGTTGTACGCCAGTTGCTCTAACGATCGGGCCAGAAATTTGTTAAAAACGAAAAAATTTAAATACATTTAGTGCATGTCAAACTGTTGATTGTTACCACCCTCTTTCGTTCTTTCGCTCTCTCTCTCTCATTGCAAACACCAACACACACACACACACACACACACACTCGTTCTCTCTCTCTCTCTTAATCTTGTTGTGTTTGTCTTAATGTCAATTTTATTTTGTGTATGTGTGTGTGTATGTGTGTATGCTTATCAGTTTGAAAATCGTGTCGCACGCATTCTACGTACTTAGATAGCTGTCAGAATTGTGGGACGACTCCACTCACAGGTCGTGTCCCCTTTATTGTTTACCCATTTCTTGGCTGCAATCGCCGTTTATGTAAGCGAATCCCCCCCGCCCCCCACTTCGGTTAACTATCTCAATGAAACGCAAATGTTTAATCTCAATCGTGCAACGTAATCCATATGAGCCTATCAAATGAATGGGGGTAAAACTCAAAAGACCCCTAGAGAGCGTGTGTAGAGGAAAAAGTGTTATACAACAAAAACAATAACCTATAGAATATTTAATGCTCTATCAATTGCAAATAACTCGTAACTGATTCCTTTTTGTAAAAATTATATGGATTATGAAAATGAAGAATAATTCAATGCAAGTGCAACCGATATTAGTGAAAAAACAACCAAAGTTTCCAACACGCGAAAGGCATATGGCCATAAGACGTAAAAAGACCATGGCCAAAATGGAGCAGGACCACATAATGACGACGATCACGACGGAGGACGTGAAGGAGCAGCGGTAAGAATCGGCAAGGCAACCAACATACAACCAAAATTTATCTCTATTCTTTGTATATTTCTGAAATGATCTTCATCAATTGGCTTAAGTTGCAAATTTATGAATTATTAAGGTGATAATTATAGCACACAATTTTTTATATTGATTCTTTTTTTCTTGCTTTTTTCTGCTCGTTTTGTTGCCTTCGAGTGTTTTGGTTATGGTTTCAGGTTTGTTGGTCGGCACAAAGTATTTTTAATTGGGCATCAATCCATCGACACTTGCAACTAAAAAAAAAAAGAAAAAAAAACAAGAAAAACAAAATGAAAACAGCAGCAAAACAATGGAAAAGAAAACTTGAACTTGAACGCGTTGAATGAAACATGGAAAACGAATAAGAGTGAAATAAATTCACTTTGATTTTTGTTTCGCTTATTTTTTGTGTTTTTGGCTGCTGTTTTACATAATTTCGCACATATTGTCGGAATTGTTGGGTTCAAATTTTCATGTTTATCGATTGATACTCACGTTTGGAGAAGCATTATTCAATTGGCTTTTGCGTATTTAACAAAACACAAAAAAAAAAACATTGATTGAACAAATAAATCATGGACTTAAAGATAACATTTCTTGTAATATTTTGCCAAGAATATCCAAACTCAGCGATCGTACCCTTTGGGGGCTGTTTTGGCTCTTTGATCAGGTAAACAACAATTTCTTTTGGAACCGTTAAAATACTATCTAAATGTCATCTGTGTGTTAATGACCAAACATACCAGTCAGACCTATGTCGAAAAATGATGCATCACCGAAAACTACCGCTATATACATACCTACATATGCCTTTTGGGCATATTTCTAAATATAATTAAAATAAGATTTCAGAAAGATACACAAACATGGGCGTAGAGTCACAAGGGATGCCAAATTTCAGTAAATAAATTTATGATTATTGAAATGAAAGTCTTTTAGATTTTGTCAGTAAAGTTTGACCTTTTGTTTGAACCGCTCCTTTAGTTTGTTGTACTCTTTTGCGGTCTAAAAAAAGTGTTAATGGGTAAATTTTTGCCTGTCGATAAAGTTGATTATAGTATAGAAAGAGAGAAAGAATGAGAGAGAGAGAGAGAGAGAGAGATGGAGAGGAAAATGATGTCTGTCAGTTTGTTTACTTTTAATGTGACGTTAATGTTGAATTTTCCATTGAATCAAAGCAAAGCAAAGCAAAAGTCAAAGCTAAAGCCAAAAATATAATACAAATAAATACAACAAAAAAAAAAAGAAAAAAGAAACCAAAGAACACACAGAAAACATTTGTAGCAGCTACCTTTTAGAGGTACATCTCACATGCCTTGTAGCTATATCTGTACCTGAACACAAGTACATTATCCCAATGTGGAAATGTACATAGAATAATGGTCTGGCCTTAATGGCAGCAACTCAACAGAGAGTCAAACCGAGAGAGTCAACTTCAAGCGCCGCCAGTCAAATGTATCCGCAAGATACAACAGCATCATATATGTATGTACATATGTATGTATGTATGGATGGCTGGATGGATGGATGGATGGATGTATCTATCCATCTGACTCACTCTTTATCACTTTTTGCATAGCTGTCTCCTTGTCTTGCCATTTTGTATGGGAATTATAGGCAGGTGTAATTAAAATCACCAAAATGACAGCCGCCACATGTATCATACACGTTTAAACATACATACATACAGATGCATAGTCATACATATAGATAGATAGATGTAGACAGGTAGCTACAGGTAAATAAACAAATAAACGCACACACACGGATAGATCGATAAATTTTGCTGTAAAACTTCCACAATGATTTGTATAGTTTTCTATCAATATTTACAAACTCGTAGAAAATCTGAGTGAAAACCTATTGATAGATGGCATTTTCTAGTATATTTATTTGTATGCACTTAAAATTCGAAACAGATTTTCATAATCATTATTTGTAGCAAAAAAAAAACGAAACATAACGTATGCCCTTGGAGTAATTAAAATTTTAGAAAAAATCTAATGAACTTTTGGGTAGTTCAATATATACAATGAGAATAATGAATGGAAAGAGCTAAAAACAACTTGACAAAATAAGGAAATTGAACTTTAACACCTTTAAAATGGTTTTCAGATGTTGTATTAACTAGTCGATTGCAAAGTGATTAGTGATTTGCTATAAAGAAAAGTTGCTCTTGACCGACAGCACTTTCGTTTTAATACTTAATATCTGTATATTTTACTATGCATATCATATCAACACTGTTTGATTCCGGCACTTACCTTAAAACATTAATCAACTGTTTCAGCTAAAGTCACGTTTTGCAATACGCTATCGAGAGAGGTAGTGGGGGGGGGGGGGGGGGGGGGGGAGAGCGTGTGTATGTAAAAAGGGTATATATGATATTTTCGTGAGCCATTTAATGCGGCTGCTTATCAAATTGATAGACAGCTTGACGACGTGGACAAGCTACATACATACATACATGCGGAACAAGTAATGGGAGGAGCTCTCGACTCTATTACCTGGGGAAGACTGTCAGGTGTCAGTGAGCAGTGTGGGCAGTGTTCCCTCTCTATGTTAATAATGTATGCAATTTGTAAGGCTTGGCCGCAACCGAAAAGGTTTCTAATTAAGTAGCAGAACCAACAAAAAAAAAAAAACCAAACCCTGTGGACAGTCAATCTTCACAAGGTTCAAAAGATGGACTAATATACCTCTGTGCGGACTGGTTACTCTTAATCGCAAAACCCTCACGACACAAGTAAACTATTCTAGTGGTATGATTAAAGAGCTTGAATTATCTACCAAATACAGGAAAGCAAAAAAAAAAAAATATATAAGGAAGAAGCTTGTTAATGTTATCTAAAAATCCCCATGTCAGAATAACAGATGTCTTTTGCTTTGGGGGATTTTATCTTAAGTAATTTTGTGCCCGTATTCGCGCGCCCGTTCGTTCATTCGTTCCTGTCCAAAAAGGCCCTTTTTGCTGCTAGGAATAGGTATGCTAACCATTAATCATTTATGTTTACAATTAAAATAAATCTTCAGAAGTTCTCATAAATAATGTCAGACCATCACAATGAATCTTTTTGGCCAAGTAGGAAATGTTTTGACCAAAGGAAAATTCGGCTAAGAACAAGAAAAAAAAAAAAAAAGTACAAGAAAACAACATAGGAAATTTGTCTGGACTTAAGTCAAAAAGACTTGAAGTGCCAAAGTGTCTGTTGACTTGCTGCTGAATGAAAACACTTGGCCAAACCAATCAGCCAGCCAGGCAGCCGACCAACCACCACCCCTCAAACCACTCAACCACCCACCCACCCACTCAGTCAATTCCCTCTGCCCTCTTCCATAATAATACTACCTTGTGCAAATATACAAAATTTACCCAAGTGCCGGCAACAGGCAACAGGCAAAACGAACAGGCGGCATCATAATATTTTTACGGGCCATTTGACGTTGTCTTTATGGTTTTTGTCCGACTTACGACCAGATACATACATACATATACACAAATACATATACCTATATGCAGATAGAGATGTACATTGTACATCTAAATTTCAATTGGCCTTTTAGTTAGTTGCCTTTTCATGTTGTAGTAGTAGTTGGTCTTATTGTTACATCTTTACATTTGATAAATGACTCGAACAGTTGCTGCCGTCTGGCCTGGCCTGGCCTGGCCTAGAATGACCTTGACCGTTTTATTTCAAATTCAAATACGAAACGCAACGGAAGCAGCAGGCATTGCATTTTCCAATTGGCCATTAATCTACTTAAAAATAAAAATGAAATAAAAAAAAAAATGAAACGTTAGCCAAGCGCATTACCTGCAAATGGGCAGACAAACAGACAGACAGCCGGACGAACTCATTAGTCCATGGAGAAGTCGCCCTATGCTCACACTGAGGAAAATTTTAATTGACTATGAAATGAACATTAAAATGCATAAATAAAGTTATAACTTGGCACTTGGATTTAAAAACTAATACTATATATTTCAATTGATGTCAATAAACAACCCAATTGACGTCCTAGATAAATCTATTTTTGTTGTAATTGTAACAAATATTACAATTTTAAGCCTAAATACATAATAAAGTGGGTTATTGTAATCTTAACAATAAATTAATAATCGTTAATTGTTATTTTACAATTAATTCCCATAAATTAAAGAAAATTTTGAATGCATGATGAATTGTACCCCCTAAAGTATGCCATAACCAGCCTATGTTTTTAGCCTGTTTGAAGAATTCTCAAAAGACTTGTGGAAAAAAAATTGTCTATGCAAACTTTCTTTATAGACAATTATTAAGCCCAAGAAAAAGTGAACATTTTGTTGAAAGTAATGCATTCTTTCCAGCCTATTGCATACTTTAAGGGGCAAGATTCGGCAAGCCCTAGATCCGCCTATGAATGAAGTAGTTCAAAGTTTGTTAAATATTTCACTAATCAATTAATTACAACAATAGGAGGCAGAATATTGTTCTGTTAAATTTACAACCTATTATTTTAGAAATAGACGTAGATAATATGTAGAAAAGTATGAACGAAAATGTTATATTTATTATTCATGGATGTTAAGATCCATTTTGTAAATAGGTTTTATTTTATTTCTGTTGTAGTTATGGACTTCCATGCGAGTCTCGTGTGAAATGCATATAAGAATGATTTGCAGTTGCTTTTTTGCAAACCGCAGTAAATTTTCGTGTAGTGCTTTTTACCTAATCCACAAAAAGGAGAGACACATGTGTGTGTGTGTGTGTCGCCGCTTGCGTTAATGAAGAGAGCGTCATCGAAAAAAAAAGAAGAGAAAAAAGTCAAGCAACGCATTGGCATTGCATAGCTAATAAGCGGTTCTTGTGGGTCTCTGGTCCCCTTCATGGATGACGATTTGCCGGTAACCGCAGCAGCAACAGCAGCAGCAACAGAAGCACCAACAACAAGTGCTGTGTCATTATCATTGCTTTGCTGCTGCTGCTGCTGCTGCTGCTGTTGGTGGTGCTCCTCCATCTACCCACCCGCACTAGACTTTCTTTCTGCTTGGGTTTTTCGGTTATGCGCTATGCTTCGGCAAACTGGTGCGCCTCCACTTCGGCTCAGCGGCCAACGACGATAAGCACGGCTAGCGACGTTCGCGACGCTCGGAAGTTCAGTTAGAATTCAATTGTGTAACGGTGCGGGTTGCCTTCGTTGCTCTCGCTCCGCTGCTCGTTGCTCTCGTCGGTCGTCACTCTTGTTTTTCAGATGTCTTTGCGTCTTTCGCGCGCCTTTTTCACCGGGTTTTCTTCTGTGTTGTGTAAAAATGAAATTATAAATATATAAATTTAATTAAAATTAAAATACAGATAATTCTTAATTTGTCCATTGACCCCCCGATGCGTTGTTTCTTGTTTTTGTTTTTTTTGCCATTCAAAATTATTGTCTCCGGTTTTTTTGTTTTGTTTGTTTTTATACCCATATTAATTTATTTGTTGATTTTAATGTGTGCAACAATCTGTGGCTTATAGAACCAACCTAATGACTCAGTTCATTTTTAATTAACTAGTGACTTAGACCTTTTTTTTTTGCCTCCCACCCTTTCTCCTCTTTTCTGTGTCATTTCTTTCTTTTACCCATCAAATTTTGCCATTTTATGGCTCATTGCATTTCCCTTCGTTTTGTGTGTGTTTTTTTTTTTTTAATTTTGTAACACATTGTGAACAGATTTCGCAAAGAGCTACATGGACACACTTACATATATATGGCACAGCAAATAAATATATATCATATATACATACATCTATGTACATATGTATGTATATTCACCCTCAACTGACTGGAACAGTGAAAGATTTGAAATGCAGTGACAAGTGCATCAATAATAAGATCAAAAGTTGTGAATTTTTATGGCATTGTAAATACAAAGCAATACATTAAGAAATTATTCAAAAATAAAAAGGTTGGCAAATGTTCAACTAATGAGCTTACACGAATCAGAAGAGAAGGAAACAAATTTCTAGGTCCCCAATTTAATTAGATATGATTCAGAATGTTTAGATCTGTATAGACTAATGCAGTTATCAATATCAGGCAAAAACCTTCATTCTTCATATTGTTAATAACTTTAGCTAGTTAATATAATCATTGAATTTGTTATACAGATAATATATATAGGTACCTAAAGATAGTTTGATTCTTTACCTTGTAGTTACAATCTGTTACTTTTTATCACTCTAGTTACTATTTATCATTTGATTTGACTTTAACACTTTGGTTTTCCTATTTTTTTGTTTTACTTGTGTTTTGTCAATGATAAGTCACAGATACTTAAAGATAATAACACCTCTCAACCTGGCATCTCTTTTGTCGGTTTATCTGTGCTTCTATCCCTCTCGAATGGCTTTCAACAATGTTGCAATGGTTTTTCTTTTTTTTTTTTTTTTTTTTATCTACTGGAATATGCCAACAAGAACATTAAGCTTAACCCCGGTCATAAATATCAACTAAGCTGGCTCCCCTTTTTTTTATAGTTACCTATGTAAAATGGGAGGAGCCGGGACTGGGACTGGGTCTGGGACTGAGACTGAGACTGGGTATAATAATGTATGTCTTCTATATATGGTATATATCTGCATGTTAATTAGTCACCTAGTCTGTGATATTAGAAAGAGGAACACACCGGTTCTCGTCTTTCATCTGATTCAATTAGCGGTTGCCATGCATACATACATTAATGCATATAAAAATACATAAATATAGATGCATATATATACCGCTATAGTAGGGCAATTGTATTGTTGTGCTACTGCACTTTCAGCTTGTTTTTTTTTTTTAGTTTACCTTATTGTTGGTGTTGTTTTTGTTGTTGTTATTACTGCCGTAATCGCATTAAAAGTCATTTAATCGAAAGCAAACTGCGTGGGTGCACTATCAAACAGAGGCGTAGCCTCCCTTAGAAGGCGTGGCGGATGCAAAATATGAAATGAAACTATTTCTACAAGCTAAATGTCTTTATTTTGAAATTCCTCTGAGAGTAAATCACAGTAAAATATTTCTTAGTTACTTGCTCCGCCTAATTAATGCAGAAGTTATGCCCTCTGCCTGTTTGTATCTCATTCAGCTGATCAGCTGACCCCTTCTTGCTGTATATCTCATTAATTTGCGCAGATCTCTGATAATTTGCCTCTCTGACAAATGGAATTTCCTGGTCACGCGAGCAACTCAGCAGTGCCCCATGACGCATCCAACTAGCTATGATGATCTTCCGCCACACTCTCTCTCTCTAGAAGCGGAATATTCTATAGACTTCTATCTCAGTGTTAGCTTTAGAGTAAACCCCATCAGTCGACGCCCATGGCAATGGGGTCCCACTCTGTGGTTGGCTTCATACACCTTGTGCCCAGTTGTGGGCCAGTGGGCCCCAGCGATACTCATAATTGAGATTTGTTGGTTGCCCCTCCTCCCTCTCCCCCCATACCTCTCCCTACTCAATTGTCCCTCATCTTCTGGTCTTGCTTGCCACAGCAACGTTGACTTTTTATGCGAAGCTGAGCTTTTTATTGTTTATTGTTTGTAGCGACAACAACATGTAGAGTGCAATTATAGTGGAAAATTGGTTTTTCCTATGGCCTGTGGGGCAGAGAAGAAAAAAAGGTCACCAGTTTCAGAATCAGCATAGCACACAGCATCAATATCCATTCTGTTCTATCTGAATGGATAAACAGACAACTTTATCCATTGCTGCTACTTTCGCTTACCAATTGTAATTGTTGTTTAGCGGTTACCTCCCGCCCTCCATTTCCCTTGCCCCCCCCTTCCATCATGCAGCTTATCTCTAGGGGCAAACACAGAAAGTGGCAAAAGTTGTGCCTAAAACTTTGCTTTTTTGGCTTTTAATTACATTTATCTGGTTGGGAAAAGTTTTGCCTTGATTTCGCATTTGTCGTCGGTGTTGGTATCAGTTATTATTTCCAATTAAATAAAAGATATAATTGTATCTACCACATACACACACTCACTCTCTCTCTCCCTCTCTCTTTCCTTCTCTTTCTCTCATTGTCTCTTTCGTTCTTTCGTTCCTTTTTGACATATGTGCTTTGGTCTAATCTGAACGCTGTACACAATTTTAATGGCATTTTAATTGTTTATTTTGCGATAAGGTTGCGCATCTGCCTCCGAGTAACAGAATAGAAGAGGAGGAGAAAATAAGAATTAGAAAGAAGTGTCTAGATTATAATTAGTAGCACATATGGTCGACGCCGGCATCGCCGTCGCATTGGTGCATTTTGTCATATTGTCAGTTATCTGTTGTAGAAGGCAAAGATAGTATAAATAACTACCATATAGTCCAAGGTCTAAGATACTGTTGTTTAATAATTATGCAATATTGATATCAACATTAAATGGTACTTTCAGTTGACACGATTCATTGTTCAGAAGATAAATACCTAAAAAGATATATCTAGTATTGGTAACTAGATAAACATGCACAATGCAAGTTAAAGTCGTTAAATTTAAGTTCGTTAATAACTATAAGTTTTATTTAGTGATTTATTTCGAACTAATATATTGATAAAAATATATTTGTATTTATTTTTCAACCGTCTGCGACTTGATTGACTTGGCATAGTTTCATTTTCCGAAAAATTTTGATAAACAGTGAATCTTCTTACCCGACCCCGTCGCCCCCTTTCACAAACCACAGTACAGTACAGTTTTGGATGACACAAACCCAAAGAATTTTATTTGGCAAATATAAACTAAAATTCCTGGGATGTCTGTTTCGCCTCGCATTTCATTTGTGCGCCGCCGAGCGCCCTCAAGTCAAAAATGATTTGAAAGATAAACAAACATAACTCGATCTTGATAATACTCACATAGAAAAATATGCATATATGTATATACATGTATTGGTACAAGCATATTGAACAATAAGTATGAATCATATGTGGTATATGACTATTTATAATATGTATATGCCAATCAACTTACACACACACACACACCCCCCATCTCTCCTCCCAGTAATGAGTTTGTAAGATGTAAACCTGTTGCATTTTCCGTATTAGATGTCGTGCTCAATTAGCAAAACAACAGTCCCTCACTCAGCAGTTCCTCAATCGTCAGTCATGAGGACCATAAAAGGCCACAATGTCTTTACCATTTCAGTCCATTTGCGATGATAGAATGTATACCCACTATACCCTGTCGTTTTGATAACGATTCCACTAAGAGTAAACTCTCGTGAAGGCTTATCTTATGTTGTGTGTGTGTGTATGTTTTTATTTTTTTTGCTACCTACTTGGGTTCATTTTATTTTTAAAGGTTGAGGAAATGGAATTTGACAATTCTGACGGTGATGATGACATCATTTCAATCCAGAGCCAATCCTACCTCTGGTTCTCCCCCCTCTCTCTCACTCACCCACACACTGTGTGTGTGTGTGTGTGTGTTATTAATCTTATCAAAAAGTTGCCCTGAAATGTGGATGATGATGCGTTTACCTTTTATTTTATATCATTTCATTTTTCACTAACCTTTTTAAAGTGACATTTGTCCATACGTTGCGGGGGTGGTGGTGGGGATTGAGAACAGTCACCTCGTTGGTATGACACAATCTATTTACGCCCCCTTTTCTTAGAATCTTCCCCCAACTAAATACAATTTTGGCATTTAATTTAATGTTCGTGTGTTGTGTTGGCCAACCGCAATATAATTGAATTCGCTTACATGAGCGGAACTAGTTCCTCCAAGGAAATCAAATGCGTTCCATTTCCTAAAAAAATGGCATTCCTTGTTCTACAGATTTATATTATTAAAGAAACGTTAGGTTCCAAGAAATATTGGTTTTTCCAACTGAATACTTTATTAGCTAGAGATCACGCCCGATGCTGTTTGTCAAACATTTTAAACTTTAGTTATTTAGTTATAATTCGCAACTAGTTTTAGCGTTGGAATTCTGGAGTTTTTAAACAAATTAACTTGGTTACATTTTTTTTCTTGCATCCCAAAAAAAAATGTCGTGGATTTGAAATCCAAATACAACATTTCTTTCCCTTTTTTCTCGATTATAGGCTTCGACTTTGTGTTGGCATTGTTTCTCTGGTGTGGGCGTATTTATGACGCTGATTATTTGTATCTAATTGAAAAATAAGTAAACAGGCAATTACTAAACTGAAAATTTCTCGTATCCACAAACCCCAAACCAAAAACCGAAATCCTCAAGAATTTTCGTTGCGTATGTAAATAAATTTTGATAGTAAACAAATACGAAGCCAAACGATATAGAAAACTAGAGAAAGTATCGAAGTCTTATATGCCCTATAAATAAATACAATTAAGCTCAATTTTGCTTGTCATTATGAATGTGTGGATGTAAATGAAGTTTGACTTTAGAATGAAAATTCAGTTCCTGGTTTTAATAGCCGCCCATTCTGAAAGAGGTCATCAAAAGGGATGCTGCCTTGTCTGTTAAGCCAAGTTGATATGCCCTTTTGCATAAAGGGTATTGTGAAAAGTTAACTCAGTTCGTAAATTTTTTGTGTGGCGGCATAAAGGTCAAAATTAACACCTTAATCAAAATGTCAATGAGCAAATAACGCAAAACTCACAGAATTTCAGACGTGCCAAATGAAAATAAAGAACAAGAAGAAGAAACAGTTCAAGTAAAAGTAGCAGAAAAGTAGAAATACAAGAAGTACGAAGGAGAAGAAGTAAATGAAAAAGAAAAAAGGTGTTGAACTCAGTTAAGTTCATTATTTTCTATTCGTATCCAAAAAAAAAAAATATAGAGGCGCCCTCCCAGCAGTGGCTGCCGCTCAAAGGCCAAGGCGAGCAAGGGCAACAGAATATAGCCAAAATTTTGATGAGTCAAACTATAAAAAGAATACAAAAGAAGAAACCAAGAAACCGAGAAACGCAAGAAATAAAACAAAAACTGAAATAAAAACCCAAGAGTAACAACAAAATTCAAAATAATAACAATAAGTAATCAAACAAGGAAAAAAAAAACCAAGAAAAAACAAACTAAACAAAAGGAGAAGAAACCAAAAACAACAACAACAAAAAGTGTCTAACTGTGCAAAAAGAAGGTCCAATTAAAGTTGAATTCATTACAAAATAAAATGGTGAAAATGCTCGATCTGGATCGTCATGCCGAGTGTCCCCTATGGATAGCATTGGCCTCATCCGATGTTCCCTGGACGGGAATGGATTATGCATGCTTGAATGTCTTGAGTATTTATTGCAAAGTATTTGATAAAAAAGAAATTTACGATCTCATTGTAAGGTAAGCGGTAATGGCCAAACAAACAGTTTTTAAAAGCTTTCGATAGATGGCGCTAAGAAACATTGCGGGGAAAACGAGATGGCATATTTTTGGCCAACTCACTCATTGACCGTGGTACTAAATAGCTATACCCTAAATACAATTTTAAATTCAATTCAATTTTACTAATTCAATTTTATAAACATTTATTTATTTAATTAAACAAATGAGCAAGATGTCGTTATAAAAATTTATAGCATTTAGTTATTAAACCATTCGAGAATCACAGAATAAATGACTTTAAGCCTGCTCACTCGAAAGATTGACATATTAATAGTAAAATTTTCTTAATTAATATCAAGAATCAATAAAAGAAAACTCGTCTGGAATATTCCTGTTTTCCTTTCATTTGTTTTTCCTAATTTCAGAGTGCCAAAAAGGTTAAACTCCACCTATGAAGGATATTTCGTTTAAATCCAAAAGTATTTTATCTACATTTTCATTTTATTTTCCATTTGTTTTGCAGGAAAACCTGCCAATCGTGCAAATGTCCACGCGAAGCGCATGCCATTTATCAGCAACAAACGACCAATGTGCACGAGCGTCTCGGTTTCAAGCCGATGACTCCCAGTCATGCCGATTCCAGTATAGAGGCACGCGATCTAGGCTATACATGGGTGCCGCCAGGCGTTCGGGTATCATCCCGCATCAATCGTTACTTTGAGCAATTGCCCGAGGAGTTGGTGCCGCGAGTGAATAGCGAAGGAGCCTGCAATCGAGAGCGACAAATAGCGTATCAATTGCCCAAACAGGATCTATCGCTGGAGCATTGCAAGCATCTGGAAGTGCAGCATGTGGCATCTTTCGAGGACTTTGTGACAGCTCGTAATGAGATTGTCTTGGATATAGGTAAGAGAATGGTTAGCAATATTTGTTCCATCCCATCTCACTCTCACTCTCACTCTCTCTCTCTCTCTCTCTCTCTCTCTCTAGCCTACATCAAGGATGCGCCCTATGATGAGCATTGCGCTCACTGTGATAACGAAATATCGGCGGGTGAATTGGTTGTGGCTGCACCCAAATTTGTGGAGAGTATCATGTGGCACCCAAAGTGCTTCACTTGCTCCACCTGCAATTCGCTGCTGGTGGATCTCACCTACTGTGTGCATGATGACAAAATTTACTGTGAACGACATTATGCAGAAATGCTGAAGCCCCGCTGCGCTGGCTGTGATGAGGTGAGTCGTCCTTTGCAAAAAAAAAAAACAAAAAAGGAAATGTTTCACCCTCAAAGTTTTTCATCACCGAATTGCCATCTAATTGGCAAACGTGTAGCATACTTTGAGGCGTCCCCTCTTTCGCTCTATCAACTCATCATTCAATTTAAGTTGTGCGTTTTGTTGTGTGTTTTTGTCATTTAGTTAGTTTTGGTTTTTATCGCCTGCCGCACGCAGTTCCCTTTAATGGACTTAAGGTGTGGCTACGGCTGACTTCTACCCCGTACCCCGAAGCCCCCCTCCCCAACCGTCCCCGATGTCTTTACAGTCTCTATCTTAGCTTTTGTATATGTCCCTTACCCTTACAACTGCTACTTATTAAAGGTTATGGCATTTTCATTGAACTTCACTTGCTGCTGCAGCAGAACAAAATACACACTAGCTGCCATCTACATCAGTTCATTCATTGGCAGCATTCGATGTTGACGTTGGATGTGTGTGACGGAAAAATATTGTGAGTTGTGTGTGAGTCGAAACAAAGAAACAAAATATACCTACATACTTTGATCCATAGCAAAGTGTATTGAAAGCAAATTCAATTTCAATTATCACACTTGCCTCGAACGAAATTTCGCCTGCCCTTCATTTGAATTTGACTGATCTCATCCTTTTGTAGATATGTACATACAAAACATTGTGGTTATAGCCTAAATCTATTAAAAAGCACTTTCATTTTCAAAACCCACTAAAAAAAAAAAAAAAATCACACAAGACGAAAAAAAAACATATGTTAGGTATAAATAAAGACACGAATGACCCATTTATCTGCGGTATAAATTAATTATAATTATTATTCTTTATTTGCTGCTGTTGCCACTATTTCAAATGTTTGCTAATTAAAACAAAACATAAAATTAAACAGCGACCAAAAACTGTCGGCCTGCTGATCTTTTGATACTCTTGCTATAAATTTTCCTAACTCATATTCTCAAATAGTTAGATAGATTTTATATATCACAAAACTCCAAAAATTATATTACTTTGCCTATTGATTTGATTGTATCACAAAAAAAAAAGAAGCGATTGATAGTTTTTGAGCAAATTAAATTAATAAAATTAACAAGATCAAAATGAATGTACACTTCTGGGACAAGTGTATACAAATTACGCATACGCCGAGTGTACGCAATGTTATTGTCAGTGTCATGAGTGAAAATTGTTGCTTGAATTTATGGCATACAACAACTGCAACACAGATGCCGCTGCTGCTGCTGCTGCCGCTGGGACGGCTGCCGTCGCTTGGCATTGGCCATGCCAAAAGGAATGGCGAAAGTAAGAAGAAGAACATATACATATTAAAAACATAAATAGCAAAAAATGCGAAACACGAAAACGAAGAGTGTGAAGAGATATAGTCTATTCTCATAAATTTAAAACTATGCGACATCTGAAATACCCATCAAACCAGTGGAGAGTAAAGATATCAGTGAAGACTATAAATGTTAAATATCCTCAATGAAGTCAACATTTTCCTTTGCTAGAATACCAAAATGCAAATACAAAATCTCCATCTGAATTTCAAAATAAATATATTTAGTAAGATTTTCTTTTTTTCTTGTCTATATTCCACAAGACCTGAATATACCCAACTAATTCGTGGATATGTACTTAACAGCTGCTGCTGTGTCGTGCCTCCTATTTAAATAAAAAGATGGAAAATCCATTCACCAAAACAAGAGAGAGAGAGAGAGAGAGAGAGGCAAGCTGATTAACAAAAAGAAGAAAAGCTGAAAAAAGACGGCCGAACCAATTGGTAATGCTCTCTTTTATGTCCTCCCCCTTTCTAGTCTCTATCACCCCTCGACACACCCTTTTAGTTGGCCAATTCTCCCATTAGACTGGGGCACTTGACACACACACCCAGCGCCCCATAGTCAGAACCAAATGCAATAGAGGCGACAGTCGCCAAAATACCTTGTTGTTTTTCGTTCGCGCTCCTTGGCCATCAATTAGCGCCTTTTCGCATTTTCTTTTCGTTGTTGTATTTCGCTTTGGCTTTAGCTCTCTACCGTGTGATTCACTCAGAGGGCCCTTATAGCTATAGTTCTAATGGTAGATGACATTAATCAGTTGCAAGACGATCGATTAACTGGCAACAACTGCAGCTAGCACCAGCAGCCAGCAGCAACTAAAGATGTCCGGGCTTGTCTCTCTTCTTCGTCAAACCTAAAGTGAAAGAAAATAGAGTCGAAAGGAAAATATAGAAAATATTGCAAACAAAAAAAAAAAAAAAGAAATATATACGAAAAATCAAATGTTTATATGACGCGTACCAAAGCCATCGGCAACACATTTTTGTTTTTGAAAATCGTACGAAAATTTTGTATCATTCAATTACCTAATCACTTTGCCAGCGAATACTCAAAGTGTGTGTGTGGCTGGGTTGGGTGAGAGTGAGTTGAGTGCGTGATATATTTTTATACCGAAAGAATATTGATTGGGGACGCGGGGAGAGACCCACTAGCCCACAAAAAAAACAAAATCACCATTCTCAGTGCATTCTCGGCGCATTACGCAAGCTGAACACGCTTGAAACGACACAAAACCAACATCAGAAATGGCCAATGCCAATGAGGAGGCCGCTCTAGCCGGCATTGGTGAACTAATATTCTCCTTGCTAATTGGCTATCTAGGAGCTTTGGAATTTGCATTTGTTGCCCGACAACTCTATCACTGGTCGGGCCAGCATCCCAATGCGGATTCGTTGCCAGAGAGTGGAGAGGAATTGACACGTTATCGCCAGCGATTAGATAAGGAAATCACTGAGGCGGCCGAAAGGGAAGCACTGGCTGGTACAAATGTTATGCAGGATGGTGTTTGCTATAGCAACGGATTTCGTGTCGATCCGAAAGGAGATTTGGCCATTGAATTAGAGCGTCAGCAAAAAATTGAAGAGGAAACTCGCCGACAATTAGCCGAGGCAGAAGAAAAGTTGCGAAACGAAAAACAACAACAAGCCGAGGACGAAGAAAAAAGGCAAAGGAAAATCAAAGAAGAGAAGGAGAAAGCTGAAAGACAACGCGAGGCCGCAGAGAACGAACGCAAACTTATTGAGGCTGAAAAACAACGCGAGGAGAACGAAAGAATAAAACAGGAACGTGAAGAAAACAAGCGTAAACTCATAGAAGCTGAGAGGCAACGTGAAGAGAGGGAGCGATTGCGGCAAGAGGCTGAGGAAAATGAACGCAAATTGATAGCAGCTGAAAATCAAAGGCAGGAGAATGAAAGATTACTGCTGCAACAACAGCTTGAAGAAGAGGAAAATACCCGCAGATTACTCGAAGCCGAAAATGAACGTCAAAGGATCCTAGCCGAAGAGGAAATTGAGCGACAACTCTTTGAGGCACAGCAACAAGACGAAAATGAGGATGAACAAGCCCAGCGTGATGCCGAAATAGTGGAACGTCTGTTGGCCGCCGAACGGGGACGTAAGTTCAGCGCCACCGAAAGTGAACTGGAAGAGGAGGCTCTCCTAGAAGAGCAGTCTCGTCGACTGCTATCCAGTAAATCCGATTTGGAAACAAAACAGAAAATGATTGAGGAAAATGCTCGTCGCTTTCTGGAAGCCGAAGAGGAAATGGTTATGCTACAACAACGTATGCTCCAAGCAGCTCAAAAGCAAGATGATGATGAGGAATATCTGGGTATGCAACCTGTAGAAGAGGAGCTTTGCATTAAGAAGACTGTGCCGCCCAGATTTGAAGAGCCCGTTGATGAAGAACCCGCCGTAGTAGTGCAAAAAGTTAAAACACAATATGGACAAACGAGTGGTGGTGCGATTGTGGAAGAACCCTATCAAATGAAAAGCAAAACGTTAACTTTTCCCAGTGTTTCGGACGAAGGTTCTTCCATAGAACCCAATTCCAGTCAACAGTCCTCGTTTAGCACACAACCCTCTGAAGCCGAACGTCCAGAGCCCGAGGGTGAGGACTATATACCCGATGTTCAGTATACCGAAGATTATTTACGTTCTCTCGATGGCATTAAATCACGCCCTCTGGTACGTGAAGATGGTTCTGGCAGGCGTCGAGCCTTTAAAAAGCGGCGTTCCAGTGGCAGTTCGAATTCATCACGGGACTCTCGTACTTCGCGAGAAGAAGAGCTTAAGATGTTTACGTCGCTGGAGGAGGAGGAGCTGAGACATGGCGATAGAGAGGACTACAATCCCATCAAATACAGTAGCGAGCCAACGTTAAGGGTTAAGCAACCGCATCATAGACGACACAAACGTAGTCCGGCTAAGGATATGAAACCGGCTTCTTCATCTGCCGAAGCTGGCGGAACACTAGAAATGCTTGGCGAAGAAAATACTAGCCCTTGGGGTGAAATAGTACCGGAGCACTACAAGGATACGGAATTCTGGAAGCGCGAAAAAGCCTTGTCCATAGACGAAGAGGAATTGGAACTGGATAAACACGCATCCGGTGAGGAGGTTATTGAGCCAACAGAGGCGAAAATTGTACCGAAATCCTCGTCATTTGAAGAGGCAAGTAAAGAACAGAACTTAGAGGCTGCCTCGGTATTAACACAACAGATCAGCAAGGTAAGTATTATGTGCGATCAATGTAACAAAAATAGTTACAAGGCATTTATTTCGACAGGAAAAAGATGATTTGGATAACACTTCCAGCCTAAGCGACAACAAGTCGAATGTAAGTTTCCAGCGGAGCTTAGCACACAAAAAAAAAACACATACCTCACGCTATAAACCCTTAATCAAGCTTTAATTGCCTTAACCATTGTGCTTCTTTGTATGCTTTTGCTTCCCGCCTGCTTATGCCAAAACAGCTGCAGACCTCCACTGCGACGGAGGAGCAGTCCCGCACTTCACCTGGCCTAAGACGTAGTCCCCGCATTGACGAAATGGTGCAATATGAAGAACGCTGGTCGGCCAGCCACACACCAGAGCCACCGACAATTGCAGTACGTGAGCCGGACACAGCTCCTTGGCGAGATCAATATGGTTTACTAATGGAGGGTATAAGTGATTTTTATGACTTTACCGCCTCCGTTAATCCTTCAAGATCCCGTCCCAATTCCCGAAATCCTTCGCCTCAGCCGAAAAATGTTGCCCATGAAATGGACGTGGATAATGAGCATACGTTGGAGGTCTATGATGATACTCCAGATGGTTTGCCCGCGGGAGAATTAAATTGTGAAGCAGTCTTGCAACTATTGGAGTCAACAATGAACATGGATGATAACGAGCCCATTCATCACATCGACGAATCACTACCACTGCAAAATGTAGCCGATGATGCTACGAATGGTCATGAAAAGATAATGCCCATGGTTTTTGAAGCTCAAGGATCTGAGGTCGAACAAAACAGTGCAAAAGATTCTTCCGCCTCGCGATCACGTTCTCGATCACCTCTTCCTACCTCTGAAAACTTGGAGAGAAGCATTACTAAGCGAAGGCAGAAGTTGATTAAGCATAATGATGAGCTAATGGAAAGATTGTCCAACTCCTCTGACAGTGGTCGGAATAGTCCCATGGAAGTGGTCGAAACTAACAGCCAAGATAAATCAGATGTAGTGCTACCTCAACCCGTTATAGAAATCAACAATTTAGCTGAAGACGAGCCAATGAATGACGATACAGAGAATTCGACTAGAGAACAAATGCGGTTATTTGTTGAAAATTTGCGAGCCGAACGTAATTCAAGATCCAGATCTAGATCAAGATCACGTTCGCCATTGCCTACAGCTGATAATATAGCTAAGAGCTTAGAAACTCGTCGTCTAAAGCGAACACAACACAATGATGAACTTTTCGAGAAACTCCATATAGAAGTAGAACAAGCTCCGCAAGCAATGTCTCCAGCTGTTATACCTGTCATAGAAATTTTTGAAGCAATATCCCCAGCTGTTATACCTGTAATTGAGATTATTGAAGCTCCTTCCGAAGATAAAGCAGTAGAACCGGTTGAAGAGGAAGCCGAACCGGTTGATACGCCTGAAAGTATGGCAAAACTCTTTGAACAACTGCGTTTAAATCGTGCACGTTCCACCCATTCACATTCTCGTTCAAGATCTCCCTTACCCAGCGCTGCTAATCTCGAACAAAGCCTGCAAAAGCGTCGTGATAAACTAATTGCTCAGAATGATATGCTCTTTGAACAATTGCAAGAAAGAGCCCGTACACCCGAACCAGAAGTAAGACTCACTGTGGAATATGTCTATGAAATTGTAGAAGAATCTGCTGGTTCAAGAGATATGAGATCTTTGTCACCCTCTCGATCCCGATCCCTATCGCGATCTCGATCACCATCACGTTCCCAATCAAAATCACCATCTAGTGAAAAGGAATTTCACTTAATGCTGAATCTTGAGGGCTCTGATCAGCGGACTTTGCTTAAGCATAACGAGGAATGGGAAACTGTTTTAGCCGGTAAAATCAAGCAGAGGGAATTGGATATAGAAGCTTTACAAAAATTTAGAAATGCCAATGAAGAAGTTGAGCTGAGAGTTCTAAGTCCCACAGCATCGGAATGTGAACAACTTTTGCCAGCCTATGATCGCACAATGTCCGAAGTAGCCAGAGATTTACAAGGCGAACTGAAGGCGAATGATTTTAAAAGGTCTACCTATGTGGGCGAATCCCTTGACCTAAGTAGAACTGATGAAGACAATCGACAATCTCGTAGTGTCTCACCAATGCCTGAAGTTGGGTTAGCTAGAGAACAGGCAGGGGCACAACGTGAAATACAGGCTGCAATTTTAGATTCCTTAACCGAAAATCGACATGGTGCCAAGCCCAAGACTAGTGAATATGAACGCACATTTTCCGAAGAACTAAAGGATACACAACGTATGCAAGAAGAATCGATAAATAGTGGATTTAAGCGCTCTACCTATGTGGGCGAGTCGTTAGATCTTTCCAAATTGGATGACTTACGTCATCGCACAGCTGAATTTCAAAGGTCGCGCAGTCAAAGCCGTTCACCAATAAGGGACCAAGATGAAGGTATTGCCACTCTGAATAATATTGAGTTGGAAGTGGCGCGAAGAGATATGCAGGATCAATTACTGGACAAATTGGCCGCTTCAAGTGTAAATTTTGAAAATTTTTCTCGTCATTTGAATGCTGATTTTTTAGACAGTGAACGACGGGCCTCTGATTCAGCTTTAGATTCGTATGGTTGTGGAGATTTAGAGCCCGAAGAGTATCATCATTTTCGTAGATACTCTCTGGCCCAAGAGCAGCCTGTAGAAGAATACCCAAGCGATGATTATGTCTACATATCACAAATTGAAGTGCGAACTTTAACTGGAACAAGAACTTGGCTAAAAGAGGACTTTTATACCCTAGAACCAGAAAATTATACTGAATTGGATATTCTATCGCGACGAGACGATGACGAAAACGAAATTAAAGACGAAGAATCATGGGCCCAAGCTGTTCTAGCAGCTGAAGCAGAGGCAGCAGAATTTGATGCCACCAATGCCATTTACGATTTCGATATCATTGGAGCAGACGGAGAAGGTGGTATAGCGGGTGGAGCAGACGGGGATGAAATTAGTTCGAATGACAGTGAAGATGAACGCCAAACTGTCGTAGAAATCGACGATGAGGAATATGAATTTGAGCTTGATGAGGGCATCTCGGATTATAATGAACGTACACAACCGACAGACGAGTCTCATCACGATACATCGGAATGCGAAGAGGCCGAACGTAATACCGATCGTTATGCCAATCGAAGAGCTCAAGATTGGGATGAAGTCGAAGATGTGGAAGATTTTCTGGGCGATGGTGCTGTAGGTGGTGCCACACCCTATTCCGATCCGGACTCGTTCATCGAACAAATCTACAATGATGCTATAAAAAATCGCAAGCAGTCGGGCATTCTAAGAGACTATGAGACAATGGTTCAAGAACAATTGCCCGATGCTGATCAAAGTGAATCCGATAAAGAGAAATCTAGTTCAGATAGCGAACGTCGTTATGTCTTGTGGGCCAAGACAAGGGAACTCAATAAATCCCCTAGACATAATGAGGTCGATATCGCCTTGGGCCTGACCCTGGAAAGAGATAATTCGGAAATTCGTTATTTAGGTGATGCTCATATTGCCGCAAGGCAATCAACACGTCTTCGTACACGTTACGGTTATAATCCTCAGTTACAGGTAAATGCTTTGGAAGATGATATAGAAGTGGATATGAATTACATACCCAAAAGGGAATACAATTGGCGAAAGAATTTCAAACTCGACGATAATGACGAATGTAATCAAACCGAAGAAAATCATAATAGCGAAATGGCAAACACGAACGAAGGTAACGAAGAAACTGAAATGTTGCTGGAAGAGAATGGTATTGCAGATACAGAAGATGGAATAGATGGCGGAGAACTGATTGATCGTCGTTATAGTTTTGGCGGTGAAAGCATTACGCTTTTCAGTCGTAGTCCTATACGTGAAGTTTTGCCAGATGTTGTTGAGGAGACTCAAACCGAATTGGATCACACTTTAGACGGTGAGGGAGAAGTGATTATCGAAGAACCTCAGACTATCGAAAAACCCAAAAAGAAGAAAAGTAAGAAAAAGTCACGAAAATCCTACGAAGAGGACAATGATAACGATTCAGATAATCAAATGTATAGGCAAACCAAAGAGGATTCATTGGACTCAACCAAAAGAAAGTCACGTTCACGTCGTAGTTCGAAAAGTAGCATCACAAATGCAGATGATAATAATGGTACGGGTCCATTCTCACCACGTGCTAGTTTGGCTCTAGTGGGTGAAACACTGGAAAATATAGCCGAATCGGCACCTACCGAGGAGCCTTCGTCAGTCAAAAAGAAGACAAAGAAACGCAAGAAGGTAACCAAGGAGGCAAGTATCGAACAAATCGAGCCATCCTCCTCCTTGCTCGATGAGGCATTAAACGCAGCTTTAGCCGAAATAGCTCCCATATCGGTATCAACGAATTTAACACCCGAATCAACGCAACAGAATTTGCTTTCCACCATTAGCACGGGCCAGAGTCGATGCCTTACACCGGCTTCATCCATAGAGGAACCCCTCGAACTCAATCCAATTGATACAAATGCAAATAACATGTTAACCAATTCAACTGATTCAATGGTACCAGCTCGCTCAGTAGTTGACACTTTCGATATACTAAAAGATGCCAATTTCTATCCGCTTTTCTAGGCTGTGTGCTTGATGCCAGAGCTGTTTGTTTTTGCCTAATATTAACTGATATATTAATATGATATGATATGTATGATTTATCTTCTTTATTACATTTCTTTTTTAGACATGTTCATAAAGTCCCCCCAAAACAAAAAACAAAAACCGAAAAAAAAACAAACAAAAAAAGTCAAATCCAATACCTAATTGCACTCAGTTCCAGCTTCCAGCCGCCATCTACTCTGACTGCATAGGATCATCATGAATGAACTATATATTTCTATATAAATATATATATATCCTCACTTGTTTTGTATTATACTAACTTAACGAAAGCAAATCGAACGAACAACATTTGATTGTACGATATTTTGATTATTAAGTTTTTAATTTATTAATATTTGATGCAATTTTTTTTCCTTTATAAATGAATGGAGAATAAATACAAAAATGTGTATATGAAACCAAAACATTTCGTCGTCATCAATTTCATTCAAAAGCTAAAATCATGGGCGTCCTTGCCTGCGGCTGTCTATGTGTAATATACATTGTATATACATATACTTATATATTTAGTATTCCCTATCAATATTTTTGGCGAAATGCAAAAATCTGCATACTATATACATATATATATGTATATGCACTCGAAGCAATTGAGATCATGCCCACAAGTGCACTGACATTCAACGAGACAGCTACAAATCGTCCCACAATTGGCCATATACTTCATACATATATAAAATACCATATATTGTACATATGTTTGTTTATGGCCCAATTTGCATTTTGGCTTGATGATGTCATTTTCGTTGGCATTTTTCTTCAGAGTTGACATATATATATATATATATACATATATGTACGTATGTACTGTAGGTTAAGTCTTAATGCAAATTTCTTTTGATCCCTATGAGTTAATTTTTGATATGTATTATATTGATGTGAGCCAGCCACTTAAATTGTCATGTATGAGAGGATAATCATAATATCTTGTATAGAAAAATTTGTTATTTTTATAATACAAATGAAAAAGAGCTAAAAGCGTATTCATATTTGGGGAACATCGAAATTTATATGCTCTAGAATAGCATTTACATTTATTAGATAATAATTTAATCGTAAAACGAAAAAGATTTTATCTAAGTTTTATTGTTCTAAGATTCAAAATAATGTAAGAAGAGAGTTTCTGTTCCTTTCATATAAGCATTATGTGTTGGTCTGGTCCAGAGCAATTAGAGCATTGAAAACGTGAACTGAAAAAAGTAGGACAAACTGCTCTACCATTCAGAGTGCCTAATATTACGTATACGCCACAATGTTTCCAACGATGACAATACATGAAAATCTGCAAATGTTTATTTTGTCTTTTATGTGGTCTAGGCCATTAATACTTTCGTGTCATGCCTTTGTCGAAATAAACACACTTAAAATGTCATGTTTGTGATGGAATTGAAATTATATGCACAAATGTCTATTTATGTATTTAGTTTCATCATTAAAACTATGTTTTTTTTTTTTGACAAAATGACACCGAAATGGAAAGGGATGGGTGCATAGACACAATGTTTTAGCTTCTAAAGTAAAGTTCGTGAAAAACTAACTAACTTAACTTTTGAACTAGTTAAGATAACTCCTTTTCGTTAACCCTCTTTTAATTTCATATGCCCTGATTCGAGGGGGTCAAACAACAAAAAGTTCTCAATCATTTTTAAATTTTAAATTTAAATTTCCTCGTTTTCCTACAAATAGCACACAAATATCACGTTTGGACTTATTATCACAAAAATGGATAATAGCGAATTTTGGCAGCGTCTCTAAAAAGTATGCAACACAATTTTTGCCCAAAAGCAGGCAATGCAAATATTGCATTCATTTGTTCATATGTTTTGTCTCATCTGCACACAGCAGATGAAAACTTCAAGTTTGCCACGTTAATTTCTATGAATTTTGTGAAATTTGTCTTTAATTTTTTTTGTTGCCATTTCACTGTATTGTTTCTTTTTTGATTTTCCGTTGAAATGGTGCTGTCAAATTTTCTATGTCCTGGCCTTTGTCAAATCAAGCAGAAACGAAATGAAGAAAAACGAAAATGAAAAGTCAATAAGTAGAATGTTGAACACAAAGCAAATCTCACATCTCATTCACACAATGAGGAGCAGATAACAAATTATTTTCATTTGCCTGTCAAAAGGCAAAAAGAACAAAAAAAAAAAAAATGTACTCACATTTCGCAAAAGAAATTGTTGAAAATATTTATGACAACCAAACAGGAAAGTGTGTCACTCGAGTGATTTGTTTATGCGGCTCACTTAAAGGCCACTTTACTTAATATTAGTTTTTTTTCCCCTCGTCGACTTATTTCTGTAAAAATTCATTACGTAAAGGCATCTGGTTGGAAGAAACTAAAATAATGTATATACCCGCATATATCGTACATATCTCCCGCAAAAACGTTGCCAAAAAATCTTATTCAATAGTTGAGAATGCCCTTTGCCCAAGGGTATGTGCATTTTAGTATGCTATTTGCAAACCATTCAAAAAAACCTATGTTATATATCTATACATATTTATATATTCCAACTTTTGTTGTCAATTTCATTATCTGGCAACCAAAACATTGCTATTAGCGTTTTCTCTACTTTACAAAGTGTCTCTAACAACATTCATAAATTATAAAGTGTATCAATAGTTCGTTATGGCCCTCGGTTGTTCTGTGACATGAATACATTTTTCATTTTTTCTGTTCTTTTTTTTCTGTTTTTGTTTTGTTTTATTATTGTTTCACTTAAAATTTTGCGGTAAATTTTTGTTTTAATATTTTTGCCTTTCACTTGAAATTATGCGTTTCGGCTGGCAAATGAATTTTTCATCTTTTGCTTGTTTTCATTTATTTATTTTTTTTCTCTTTGGTTTTTTTGTGTGACTAAAATGAAACACCTTTTGCTTTTCATGTGCATTTTCTCAGCGAAAAGTGTTATTTCTTTTTGTCGACAACAAAAAATGTTGCTCATAATTTATAAAATTTTTGTTAAATGTCAAAAAGAAAAGTTACGTTTCGTCTCGGTTCATTTCGTTTGATTGGAGCATATGCAAAATTCTAATCAATTATCGAATATTTGAAAAACAGAGAAGCAAACAACAAAAACAAAATCAAGAAAAATGAAAAGTAAAAAATAAACTTAAACTTGACCGACTGACGCAGTTTCCACACAATTCCCCAACCCGATGCTGACTCTTTCATCCTCATTGCTATTCCCATTCCCATTTCTAATTACACTGATCAGAAATTTATTTTTAAAATTCCAAAAACAAAAAACCTATACATATACATACGCACGTGTATGTATAGACATTATCTATAACCAATGTTTTGAGTTAAACTGGCCCGTGTCTAAATTGAATACTCTTAAGAGTACTTTTATGATGGATTTTTCTTTTTTTTTGGTTCAAACTCTTTTGCATCATACATTAATTGAAATATCATCTTAAACTTGACTTAATTACAGTCTGTGGATATTGAGGTTTATAAAGATCAAATTGAGTTCATTTATTTGATATCAGAAGCTCTAAATCAGAAAAAGTTAGTCTGGCTAAACTAGTTTGGGAATCAGTCCATATCAAGACGTTTAAACATCCTATCATTAGCTGTCATTTCCTGATAATCCAATAAGTTAAGAACAAATCAAGGATTCACATTCCTGTTCTATTCCTGATCGTGTCATAGAACATTTGTTGTGCTTTGGTCTTTCAATCTGGATCAAAATTAAAATATACCCCATCTCAAAGGGTATAAAAAGACTATCACACACCTTCTTTATGACCTGTTTTTCCTTGAACTAAAAGGTATATTCAGGCTATATATCAAAGAACATCATATCAACAGATTAATCGTGGATAGTTCCAATAAATTCAATGCGCCATAACAAAAATATAATTATTAGAAATTTCTTTAAATTTAGAGCAAATAAGGCAAACTAAGAATTTGAATTCAAAAGGTAATTGTCTATTTTGGTACTGGGTATCCTTTTCGTCTAGACTTTATGCATAACATTTTCGGGATAAAAAAATCATCTGGAAAATATGGTAAATTAATTTATGACCCAATTAACGCTTTGTTGTTTTTTTTTTTTTGTTTTTTTGGAAAAGTTTGTTAAATAAAGTGAAACGTAGCCGATGTTTTTGCAGTCATAATACATAGAAGAAAAGGCTAAAGAAAAAACAACGTTTTTTTAATCAGAAATCTTGGCCGATTTTCGACAAATTATAATCATATATGTATGTATGTATGTATATGGATATTTATAGCAAGAGAATTCTTAATATTGCATTACATTAAGCTCCATTGGCCATCTTGTTGCCATTTGCCTTTTGCCGTTTTTCTGCTGTCTGTGTGTGGCAAAAATAGCAATAATCACAACCAAAATATACGTAGTAGTTCTTTCTATATATCAGATGCAATGAGATGCATTTTCTCTATTTTTACATAAACCCATAAATTCACATCAAGTTTTTGTTTTAGTTGTTTAGTTATTGTTGCATTGCCTCATTATTTTGTATGTACATACATACATACATCTCTCGACCTAGAACACGAATGGTGGGGAGCATAGCTCTTCTAGCCTCTAGATCTTACCCTTTTTTCAACCATTAGCACTATTGAACTGTCCATCAATTTTGAATGCTAATTTATATATGTTGAAATTCGTTGAAATTTGTTGAAATTCTGTTAAAAATTCATGTTATACCCAAAATACACAAGATATCGTATTCTGCCTTGAACTAGTTTGACCTTTTTGCATGTTGTTTTAATTTGTCGAAATTTCAAGCATAATTTTTCATTTAACCGCAAATGATTCGTCAATGTTAGAGAAATAAATAATTTATTCCAAATTCCCAATGAAAAGAAAATAAACATAGAATATAAGAAAATGGCGTGGAAAATCTTTTTAATCTCAATTGTCAAATCATTTTCTTGAAAGACTCTTTCGTGCAATTCAACTGGAACCATTTAGGGTAAACTAATACACCAAACATTTGGAAGATTCTTTTAACAGAAATCACTCTTATGAGTCTTTTTTTGAGCCCTCTTGTCCCTCTTGTCACTTACATGATTAAAATACGACTTGAAAGAGAGTCGATGTGAGTCAAAATAAGACTCTTCAATTAGTCGCTTATGATTTGAAATATGGTTCTTAATTGTCGCTTACCACTAATTGATAAAACTAGTTGTTTATGATCAAATATATGACTCTAAAATTCGTCGAAATTGGTTGAAGAGAGAGGTTAAAAGAAACTCATAAAGAGGAGTCGTGGCTAGGATAGCATTTTCTCCCGACAAAGGAGTCAACTATGATTGAAGCATGAGCTCATTTATGAATATTTAATCAGAAAAGGGATTGGAGAATCTTTTTCGATCCGAATCTGTATAAAAATTGCTGGGTGGTAAGTTTTTGCTTATTAAATATTAGACAGGAATTTTATGTTAGATTATTATCTAATAGAATCATATTAAAATTACAAATTATAAACAACAAAAGTATTGCTATGAAAAATAAAAATCTTTGCAATGGAAAAACTGCAAATAAAAGGTTGAAAAAATGTGCAAATCAAATGTTTATCTATGGCAAATTTTTAACTTTTTCTTTTTCAAATATTTTCCAAAAAGAACAAATTTTCTGTAAGCACCTGTTTGTTCGATTTTTCCAATCATGATGTTTGCCATGATGATGTCTGTCGAATGCTGTAATGATCGGATACCGGAGGAAAGGGTGAAGTCAGAGAGAGAGAGAGAGAGAGAGAGAGAGAGAGAGAGAGAGAGAGACTTTGTCCCTCCCCATCCCCCCAATTCTCTCATATTAATTATACTTATACAATCAATGTATATATACATATAGATTTAGCCCCACGCAAATGCTTTAAAAGATCAATTAAAAAAAAAAAAAAACTATATAGCCAGCAGTGGAGCGCCCCACGTCCCCACTCTCTGTGCCTCTGCTCCCTCTCTTATGCTCTCTCTCTCTCTCTGTCTCTCTGGTTTATATGGCCAAAATACAGCGGGTGCGACAAGTACATGCCAGGGACCAGGCCAAGAAGAACAGAACTCTGGGGAATTTATGCTCCATCGATAATGATCATGATCATCATGATGAGATCGTGAGCAAAAGTTTTATTTGCGTGTGTGTGTGTGTGTGTGTGTGTGTGTGTGTGTGTATGCATGTGTGTGTGCAACTTGTGTCGTGTCGTGTGCACAAGCGCCAGCCGCCTCAACAGATGAAGAAAAAGTGATTTAATTTTTCCAATTTTCGAATGTAAAGAGAATGGATGCCTCCACCCCTCAGTATGGCAGGTATTTGTCCGCCCACACAACAGCAAACAACCAACCACCAACACATGCACATAGATAGACACACGCACACAGATACACTCACATAGACAGATAAACTATATCTTACTTTCTTTTTTGGCACCTGAGAGACCAAAGATTTTATGATATACATACATATGTATATATATGAATCTTAAAAATACATGCGGTGTAAGAAAATTTTTGCAAAGCCAAATTGGCTAATAATTCGCGCATTGCATTTAATATTCAATAATGCTGCTAATGATTAGGCGATCTTTCAGGGGCAACAACAACAACAACAACCAGAGGCAATGAGAGCATGCTTTATACAGGGGCGGATGCTAAATCATCTGAAATTCGGGGATAGCAGCAAATCTCGAATGAATGAAAATTCTTTAATTAAGAAGTCGGTAGAGCTATTCATGTTAGATGTTCTATATTAACCATTTTTCCCATTGATTAAGTGCAATTATGAAGCCCTCTTGACTACGTCTATGCAACTTTGTATCACTTCCATGCTCTCTTAGTTGCTTGATCTTGTTCTCCCTCTAGTTTTCGTTTTCTCTCTCTCTCTCTCTCTCTCTGTCTCCCTGTCTGTATTACTCGCTCTCTCCCTGTCTCTCATTCATTGTGGCTAGGCCGGCTGCTGTCTGGGGCATACTCTCGAGATTTTATTTTTACACTTGTCTCTGCTGGCGAAACTAGATACACGCACAACAACGCTCAAAAACGTGTGTGTGAACGCGCGGTGGATGCTGCCACTGCCACTGCTGCTTGCTGCACTACAGCAAATATTTTCTTCCTTGTATGAAATTTTCATTTCAAAAACATTTCGAAAACTGTCAGTTGAGATCGCGACGCGGTTAAGTCTAAAACATATTCCAATCGTAGCGCTCGTACGAAAAACTCGAACCAGAACAGAAACACAAAAAAGAAAAATCGAAATAGAACCAACCATATACTTAGTATATACTATTCTTGGAAAGTTCAGTCGGTCATTGGAGTGCAGCTATAATGGCGGATGTGGAAATTATGCAAACGGTGACGGAAGTCAAGAAAACGAAAAAAGTGAAAAAATCGTCGAAACGTCGCGAATCGGAAGTGCAAATCAGCGAAGTGGAGGTGGATGCCTCCACTGAGGAAAGGGGGTAGGTGACGGTGACGTGTTTTGTGGCAGTTCGTAAAAGCAAAAAAAAAAAGAAAAATAATAAAAAAAAAAAAGAATTAAAGAATAAAATTGAAAATAAGAAAATTAGTCAAAAAAAAAAAATGACTAAAGGGTATTTGACAAAATTTTGGCCCAAATTTTTTGTTTGTTTTTTTTTCATCCTCTGTTGATAAGCATTTTTCATTTACATAGTTTCTTTTTGTATATATCTTGTAATTATTATTATTTTTTTTTTTGTTTGTATGGTATTTTGGATCTGGAAAATAACTAGATATATATATTTTTTATGTACATACATACATACATACATATGTATATGAATGTTATCATATATATTCGCAACACTTTCAATATATATATATCTCTATCTCTCTCATTGAACAATTCAAAATCAATAAATCAAAATCTTAAATCAAATCAAAACTCTATCCAAAGTACTCGCATATCGAACTTTTACAAAACGACACGTTACAACTACTTTCTTTCCTCCGTCAAAAACAAAAAAAACAAAAAAAAAACAATGAAAAAAATACGTTTACTAAACTAAAAAGGTACCCAAAAAACAACATTGTATTAAAAACAAAAAAAAAAGAAAAACCGTCACTCTCTACCTCTCTCTCTCTCTATCTCTGTCTATCTATATATCTGTCTGTCTCTCTCCCCCGCTATGTGTCTTTGTCTCTCTCACTGTTAATTGTTTATATTCGTTTTATGTACTACAAACAACAACAACAATAATACTGATAATAATACAAGAAAAAACAACTACACAAAAAGTTACATATACATATATACAACATACAAACATACATACATACCTTTACATATACATCCAAAAACACATACATATACATATATACCAGGATACATAGAAATACATACAATTTATACTGCACAACACAAAAATTTCAAATTGAAAAGTTTTCCGTGTTTTTTTTTTCCTTTTTTGTTTCTGTGTGTTTTGTTTATATGATGATGGACTAGGTGCTTCTTCTTTGAATCGAAGGTGTAATTTTTCGATTACGTTTTTTTTCTGTTCTTTTTTTTTTTTTGTTCGTTTTGCAGTTAATTTTCAGTGGCGAGTATACAAAAGCCATGGACAAGGATTGGCATTCGGGACACTTTTGCTGCTGGCAATGCGATGAGAGTCTGACAGGTCAACGTTATGTCATTCGGGATGATCATCCATACTGCATCAAGTGCTATGAGAACGTCTTTGCAAACACCTGCGAGGAGTGCAACAAGATCATTGGCATCGATTCGAAGGTAAGTTTGTGCCCAAAAAACTTAATCCACTAACTAAGATCACTGAAAGAGACATAAGCTTGAAGGCTTTATAGACCATATATGTACTCGAAAGATAGCATTTTGTGAGGAGTAATACTTATTAGGGATATTGCCATTACAAAAATACTTAACTTACATCCAAAACTAATGGAATTTTTACACTTTACAATTCGATCTGTTGTGATAGTTGACTAATTTCCCTCGATTCTTTTTCAAATTCTAATATCTCATATATTATTTCTCCCTTATGTTGATCTATAATCAAAATTTAATATTTGTACCCTGGACAGATCTTAAATAAAGAATAAAGATTAGATAAAACTTATTAATTTCAACTATTTTATGTAAATTTCATGCAAAATTGTTTGAATATTTTCATCCAAGACAAAAAGCAGTCAGGTTTCGGCAGGGAAGGGCAGCATTCAATTTTTTTTCCATTTTTAAGACTTTATTCAGTTTAAGATAAAATTTCGTTAAGTGATTGTCTCTTATAGTTCAGTTGTTTTAATTCAATTAAAAATAAATCTGGGCTTGTTTTAAAAATTGTAATTGCTTAATGCTCTTGCTTATTTATATTTCAAATTAGAAAGTAATGTAGTCTCTGTGATTTAGTTAAATGTATTAATATTATGTTTTATGTGTATTTTTTTATTGATTTATATCATGAGCATTTTCCCTTTTTTCCATACTCTTAAATTTTGTAGGATCTTTCCTATAAAGACAAGCACTGGCATGAGGCATGCTTCCTGTGCTTCAAGTGCCATTTATCTCTGGTGGATAAGCAATTTGGGGCCAAGGCGGATAAGATCTATTGCGGCAATTGCTATGATGCCCAATTTGCTTCACGTTGCGATGGCTGTGGCGAAGTATTCCGTGCAGGTAAGATAATACAGCATACTTCTGGGCAGCAATAGGAAAAGAAATTTTTGAAATTTTCCCAATTTTTTTTTATTGTGATAAACGATGGATTTTTTTTTTTCTTCAACTGGTTTGATTAATTCTTCATGTCCCTGGCCAAATTAATTGCTTTCACAGAAGAATTTGTTGGTCCATAAACTCGAATGGGAAGTCACCTATTTTACAACATACGATCAGCCACATGAGCCATGAGCCATGCCCCATGTGGCAACAAGTTTGTCTTCTATTTGTTTTCACTTCGACAAGACACATTTGTTTGTCATGCTGCGAGAAGAAGCTTACGTCATGACGGCTGCTTAAGTACTTATGTATACCATATACGATGCACTTGTATTTCATCTGTCTAAATGCAAGTTCATTGTCTCCAGTGGGGACACCTTTACTTTACCATACCATCTCGCACAGTGGAACAACTTGATTACTAAAGTTATGTATGTGCACACTGGATCTAGAATGGTAAAATCATTAATGGCTAAATTTATCCCCAAAAAAATGTCATAGGCACTAAACATATTTTTCAATGTCCTAGGTGTAAAGAGTCACAGTCTTGATCAGTTTTTCAGCCTGTTGCATACTTTAGGGGTCAAATATTTCACACTTTGTTTGATTTAGAATCTATGTAAACTTAAGTAAAATACCTTAAGGTTTGAGGGATATTTTCTCAAGATCTCTTATTTTCGGCGACAGTTTTTCACTGTGCGTGCTCTCTCTCGCTCTCGCTCTCTCTCTCTCCATCTGTCTCATTTCCACTACGCTGATCTGGCAACAGCTTTCTGCTCCGCTTTCAATTGTAGAGCAAATAAATATTTAAACAAATACAATAAGTTAAATGTTATTGCCGCTGCTGTTTAAAGTGATAAAAATTTATTTGCCATGCAATATGTATGTACAATGTACATTGTACAATAACCCCTTGCCCGACCAATCAATGGAAGTGTTAAAGCAACACTCCCAATTTGGTTAGTAAACTGCAGGGAAAAGGCCATGACACTGTGTCCAAGGTTGGCAAACACGATATATATGAAAGCAGCAAAACCAATATATACCTATATACGTGTATTTAGATAATATTCAAGATTTACGAATGCGATTACAAGTGATTTCAATGTCAATATACAATTCAGCCCACACATGGATTCTCCGTTTCTGTATTTCTGTTTGTCAAAGGTGGGTTGACATCAGAATGTCATGGAGATTGAGAGAGAGAGAGAGAGAGAGAGAAACTGACAGATTGTCTAACCGATCTTGCCAATTCTGAGATCAACTAATTGTCTAATCAAATATAAATAATTGCTAACATTTGCTAATTTTTTTATAGACAATTTAATTGTTCAAATGACCAAACTACCTCATTTGACCAAACGAAAAGGGAGAATTAGAAAAGCCAGCCAGCCAACCCAACATTAATTATACATAAACAATTTATAGTAAATTTCAAGCATACATGCGAAATTTCACTGTGAAATCATCTTTACTTTAGCCATGCTAACTACAAAAGAACAAACAAAACCATCAAAGATGGTTCCACACACTTTTTGCATTAAACACTGTAAATACTTTGAAATTACTTTGCTTAACTACTGAGTTATAACTTACCTAGGAAGGGTTCAAGATTCGATTAGCTCTAGAGTGGGGTATTCTTGTTATTAGGGTATTCCAAGTTCCATTTTAAGCACCTTCAATTCAAAGACATGACTCACAATATATAAAGAATACAACAAATGAGAGAAAAACAAAAAATAACGAAATTATATATATACTACATACATACATATATATAAAAATTGTTTCCCATTAGCTTTTTGCTTCGCCAGCAGACACGCGTCGTTGATATAAAAATGTTGATTCTGAAAATGAAAATGATTTGTGGCTTTTAAATTGCATAGTTCATAGTCATTAGAATGAACAATTTCGGAGATTTTTCTTTGTGGATTTGTCGATTGGCAGCCAAAATTAGTAGAACAATGAGAAGTAAGGGAGTGAGTGGGGGAGGGGGAGTGTCTGTAGGGGGCGCATGATATTGGGGGAAAAGATTATATTTTCATAAATACTTAGTTTTTGGTGTTTGGACTATGAGATCATTTGTTTTATTGCTCATAATTAGAAATGCGAGAATTTTGTTTAACTTAAAATATTGAAAAACATTTTAAGATGTTTTTCAAGTTCCTTCGATCTCATTATTTATTTATGTATTTACAAAACTTTTGTTTGAAAACAAACCATTTATTTATTTAGTTGATGTGGCAATCCATTTATATTAATTTTAATTTCAATACAATGTTTGCACATTTTCTCAGTCAAAAAGAAAGTTTGGCAAGACTTTGTTCTCTGCTCCTCTTTTAATTACTCTTAGCCATAATGAGAAATGCATTCTCACTTTAGTTAATTGTCTCAATTGGCTTTTAACTGCAATTCAATTGATTTATTGATAAAGTAGCAGAAACCCAAACGCCAGACAAGGACAAAAGACAAAACACCAAAAAAAAAAAAAACAAAAACAAAGAATTATAAAACCCACAAATGAATTGAGCCAACCAACGCCTTGTCTAACCATTTCCGTGAACTATTAATCAACTTCAAATTGCAAAACAAACTGCCTCTAGGGCACAGACCCAAATATGGTTTAGAATTCATTAAGAGACTTGCGACAATTTCCTATAAAGACCAAACTAATTTTTATTTTCTTTGTATTGTTTTTGCCACTGGGCGTAACTAAAATATTTCTCCGGGGTCTAGTTGACATTTTGTGATTGCTCCCATTGAATAATGCAATGGTTACCCCACACACAGACACACGCGTGCACACACCAACCAACACACACTCACACACCATTTGTGCAACTTGGCACTTGAATGGCTTCCTTGAAGTGGTTCACCTTAACGCCCCTGTACCATAATATTATCAACGTCGCGTCGATGCCCCTCGATGAGCAGCTTCTCATCATCATCATCATCATCATTGTCGTCATTATCAGGTTGCACTTGTGTCGTTGTAATCTGCATATGCTCGTCAATTCTCGCCGATCAAAACCATCAACCTGTTTCAAAAGTCAAAATAGTTCATAATTGCATATACAACCGATTTGATGGCAGGCGGAGATTGGTGGAAGTCGCTTTAAATGGCACCTAGAGGCTACCTCCTCCCACCTTGTTTACGACAACAATAACAACAATAACAACAACAACAACAGCCAACAACAAACTCGATCTCCAAAACGTCAAATAAATTCCACTCAAAAACAACAAGAAAATACAAAGCATTTCTCACTCAAATTCCGGCAGCATTTCCCACTCACAGACAACAAGTCACAGTGGTTGCGCCCATAGGCCAATAGTCCAAAAATAAATCATATTTTTGATAATAAATTTTGAAGTTGAAGGTATTTACTTTAAATTCTGATATTAATAATTAGCCAACTAATTAAAATGTTGTTGTGTAATCAATTTATTTGTTTTAATCTTTTTGAAGTATTTTGTGAATGTCTTTTTTATGTTTAGTTAGATTTTTAGTTGTGATCACACAAAATACCACAACGGAGTTATATGTCATTGTAATTGTCTGACTTTTACGGTAATAAATGCGTTTAGTTTAGCTGCGCAAATTTGCGGATGTCTGAACTAACGTAAAAAAACCAACGACGTCTTACATTATTAAATAAATATTTTCCTTATTTTTTGTCACTCGCTCAGAGCGATGCCAAGTCAAAATTTGTGAAATACGTAACCAGGCTCTAAAATCTACGTATTTTTACGTAGCACAATTTTGCTGAAATACGTAGATCTACGTACTATTTTTTAAAGCTTAAAAACAATAAAAAAAATTAATAAACCATTAAATTTTTAAATTAACTGTATTGTACTTCGTTGTTAATTAATTTCATTTGTCGTTTTAGAAAGCAAATTACATTGTTTAAATTATACATATTAATTTATGTACATGTTTTACAAAAATTTATATGTACATGTTTTGATTTAAATATTTTATGTGTTTGTCAGAAGGCTCTAAGTTTTCCTATAATCCACTTTTGGTGTGAAGCAATCCTTTTAAAGTCTCCGTGTCTAATTTGTTTCTATTATTTGTCTTAATTAAATTAATTTCTGAAAATAAACGCTCAACATTAGCACTGCTATGTGGCAAAACAAGCAAATTTTGGGTTAACTCCGTCAAGATGGGAAACATTTGGGTTGAATTTCCGTTTTTTCGAAACGGAAACGGAATTTAGTGCTGCTAACCCAACGTACTATCATCTTTTTTATTTAATTCATAATATATTAATATAACCCAGAAATTTTGGGTTATAAAATTTGTTTTCAATATTTTTTAAAAGTACGTAGTTTTAGTCTCTTCGTACGTAGATACGTAGATCTCCTTCGAAATACGTAGACTTGGCATCGCTGTTCGCTCTATACAAGCGCGACCACTGTAGTGGGTGTAACTTTTGAAGGAGGTTGAATATGATCCATTTTTTTTATGTTTTTTATTTATGTTATTTTTATTGAATTTCGGAAAAAGTTTTAGATTTGTATCTCCTCTAGAAGTACTTTTGGCCGCGCGCTCCATACAAACCCAACCACTGTGCAAGTGCTTTTTGCCCATTCAACTCCAACTGCCATGCGATTGGGACTCAGTCTCAAAGCGGCTTTCAAAGCGTTCGGATTGCTGTAACGGAATCTTTAAACACACAAAAATAACAAAAACGGAATTCGTATTCGAAAATTTCGGCACTAAGACCGTGCGGCAAATATTCGAAAATATAGTATAAAGTACTCGGGCCAAAACGCAAATCGAAAATACGGAATTTTTGTTATTTAGCGGCAACGTGTTGCATGTCTATAAGAATATCATATTGATTGCTGCATTAACTTTTATGTTCTTTCCATCAAGTGTATAAAGAATTGAAATTGAATTTCAAATTGAAATGTATTTCCGCACTTAATTTCTAGAAATAATTGAACGGAGCCGCGTTAGCTTATAGAAGCCAGGAGCCATCAGCTCTCGCATCATTTCACCTTTTCACCAAACCAAAAAGAACATTTTTATATAAACAATTTTTGGGTCTTGTAAACAAAACCAAATACAATATTGCTAATGATAAACTGCAGTTAGATGGGTCTTTGCTTTTCATCTAGTTTAGCCAATAGCCACGAGCCACTCACCGATTACAACAGATCTCATCTAGTGGTCGTAGTCTCTTGCCATACGCAATATCCTTTTGCATATGCAACCAGTTGGCCAACCCACACAGCATCAGCATCAGATTATATAATCAATGTGTGTGAAGTTGGCCAGATCAACGACGGATGAGCCAACAACCAACGACTTTGAAAATGTCCAATTGTATTCAAAATTAGTGCTAACAGAAGGTTGATTAGGAAACGTTTATCTAGGAAGATATTTTCGTGTATAACACTTGTGAAGTATAACAATTTCAAATCCATATGTGTATAATGGTTACATATCCAATTTTGTATAACATTCTCACATAATACTGTTTTGTATAACACTTGTAAATCGTTTATCCCAATGAAACTTCTCGCTGTGTATCACACTTGTGAAGTATAACAGTTTTATATGAATACATATACATACACTTCCTTACACTTCCTTCTCAGTATATATACATATATCTCTGGGGTATTGTTAATCCGATAAATCTCTTAGCTATTAAAAAACAATGTTGCTTACAACACTTTTAATATAAAACAGTTTTATAATGTTCATATAACAGTTGTTAATTCAAATAATACAGTTTTTGCATAATATAGTTTTGTATAACACTTTTTTTGCATATATATACATACATATTGTATATTAACTGACTACAATCTGTTATACTGTTCAAAATATTACCAATTTTAACATAATACAGTTTTGTATGACACTTTTGTATAACAGTTACAACTGACATTTTGTCAAACATTAATTTTATATATTTGTATACATATGTATGTATGTATGTACATATGTAGGTACATATATCAACATAACTGTTTTACTGTTATATTGTTACAAACTGTTATACATATCATATCATATTATCTTTGGGTAAAGGAATATTCCTTCTGTTTCTGTTTTTCCAACAATTGATCAAATCATTTGAGAAATTTAGAAATTATGCTTAGCACCTTGTTCTCTCGATTGGCCAAGAAAACGAATTCCCGACCAAGCCAGAAACTTAACCAAAATGAGAAGAAAATGTTCATCGTAAACCTAAACCGGAAATCATTTTTCCAAAACGTTTATTGCTTGCATTTAAGACAAAAAGAAAAAAGAAACAAAAAAAATTAAATAACAACAAGAAATGCGACTAGTACATGCTATTAATGTCAAGCGATAGCCAATCGACGTGTTCCACATTTTAAATAAAGCGAAATTGGAAAAAACAAAAACAACAACCGACCGAAACAGCAGTAAAAGACGACGACATGAATATGCACGCAATTGAGTTGCAGATTGGCCAAATGATGGGCAGCACTCGAAATAAATTTCTTTTATACATTTTTTTTTACATTTTTTTTTTTTATTTGCCCACTCGCAGCAATTGAATATCAATAACAATATCAATATCAATTGGGAAAATGGAAATCGAAATGGGGGAATGTGAAATTGGAATGGGAAATCTTTAATGGAAATGAAACGTCTATGTAGATCTCGGCTTAACCCATTTTTAAGTCTAATGGAATTTCCTTTTGTCTTATCAGAAATCCATCCGACAGCAAGAAAAGCAAAAAAAAAAAAAGAATTAAACACTCTAACCAAATTCAATTTCTCTTTTTTTTTATACCCTAGCAACTAGGGCATGTTGATTTTAATTAAGAGTTTTTCCCTTCACAAGTTAAAGACAACAAAATTTACAAACAAACATTTAGAAATGTACATTTTATATTCATGAACATTAATTTGGTATGCTTAATATTATATAGTCTACTATAGCTTAAAACTATATGCATACCTATGTACATACATATACATATCTTATTCTATGTCAAAACCATATTTAAAATCCATCCAGTCCTTCTTTTTTTTAACAATTGTCATCTCTCTGGTTTTAGCAAGTGTGTTGAATGTGCGGTGCTGGGTACACTTAGCCCGGCCCTCTTGGTTTCTAACTAATAAATCTTCAGTCAGCTTCTTTTTTTTTTTTTGGTTGCTGTGTCTTCTTTAGTGCTTGTTGTGTTTGGCCAAGAGAGGAGACAGAAGAACCCCTTTAGGCCAATGACATTTACCCATTTTTGGTTTAGGCAGGTCAAACAGTGAAGAGATCTAACTTGGCTGCTGCTGCTCATAGTGAAAATCTATAGATTTGAGCTTCGATAAACTCTCTTCAGTTCACTGTCAGCGAAAACCGATACCGCCGAGCCTTTTGCCACTAAGCCAACCATCCAACCAGCCAACAATCCAACCAGCCGCAGACAATTTAAAATGCAGACCATGCACTTGTTGGCTTGCTTTTCGATTGACTTTTGCATACTGTGCGTTTGAGTTTTAATTTCTACACTTTCATTTTCCTTAGTTCCGTAATTTGGTTTGTTTTTTTTTTTGTTTGCTTTTCAATGCAAAAGTCATCAATTCTATATACCTGTCAATATATCATTAATTCAATGTCTCCGTCTCTCGCAATGAGTGTCTCTCGGTTTCGGTCTCAGTCTCTCTGTCTACACTTGACCTCAGGCGGCTGTTTTTTGTTTGTTGTAGGCGTCGACTCATGCTCCCATTGTGGGCGAAGATGATGTCTTTGAATCTTCTTGGCCAGTTTCAATTAGTTTTAATTATATATATGTATATATTTGCGTGTATGTATTTGGAGGTTATAAATAAGCTAACCACAATAACAAACAGGCCAACGACAGCCAAGACAATAAGCCCTATTAGTGCCGCAATGCGGTTAACTCCATATATGATAAATATGTAGATATTGAAGTCATTGATCCATAAATCATAGGTCAATATGTACGTACATATATAAAAAGTTGTTTAATTACTTTCACACTAACAATACTTGATACTTGTCTTAGAACTACTTAATTAAAAAATGAATTCCCTTTTCAAACATACAAACTATTAACTTATGGAATCTACATTCCACCTAAATCAAATATATCTATGTATATCATTCAAATCCATATACAGAATTATAGAAATTCTTTGACATCAGAATTCCTCCGATTATATAGACAATTTGAATTTCCTGTGGCGACAATTTCCTGACTTGATTTAAGCATGAATAAAAAATTAAAAACAGCAACAACTTTGCTTAACGACTTTTTTTCGTTTTTTTTTTTTTTTGTTTAGCTTATTACAAAAAGTTAATTATTTAATGATTTATGATGGCTTATTGCTGTTCTGTAGCTGTTGTTATTTGGCGATGTGATTTTTTATTTATAAACATTCGCTAAGTTAAATGAAACTTGTTATTTTGGTAAATTAAGTGAAACAGAGAGCCCCACCATGATGTCATATCTATCAGAGGGGCAACGCCTCGAAGATCTAGAGAGAGAGAGAGAGAGAGAGAGAGGGAGGGAGACTTGGCGACGCCAAATTCGTCTCGGGTTTATCGAGATCAGACCCCAAAAACAAAAATTGGCTAAGCAGGGGCAGAAACTTGAATTTTTCTCTACTTAGCTTAAGCCATATAAATCGTGACTTATTAAGAAAGTTTATTAACTAGCCGAAAGTTAAGGCTCAACTATACTGCAGTTTTTTTTTTCCCCAATTGATCATCAGCAATATCAATACATATATACTCTAGAAAGTGTGTGTGTGTGTGTGTAGTAGGTACCAACATATTCATTTATTCTTATGCATATCTAGAGTTATTAATAAAATATTGTAATAATGACCGATGTGGATATGTTGAGCTCACGCATGAAATCGCGTTTGCATTTACAATCAAAAACTATTGGGGCCGAACGCATTAAGAAGGCCAAGGATAACAATGAGGATATTGCCGTATTGAGCATGTTCCTGCCAAATGCCTCAGCTGTGGAAGAGAATCGCAATTTCTATTGCCAACTGGGTGACTATTGTCGCCAGGGTGATCCAAGAGCTACCAAAGCAGGTAATAAATATCAACTTGAAATTAAAATTCAAACCAATTTGAAACCATCAAAAATTATACATAATAATTTATCAATATTATGGTCAATAAAGACGCCCACCACCAAAATTCAGTTTAGATTCATCCATCCATCCATCCATCCGATCCCATAACGTCATCATATGGAAAGACAATGAGTAATCGGAGTTAAAGATGATGATGATGCGGGCTAGACACGGAACAGAAATGTTCAACAAAAATCTCTTGAGATTGTCTTCTTAGATAACTTTCAAGTTTTGTGGGTGTAAAAAAAACCAAAAAAATTTCAAAGACATGACAAGGGAAATTGTTATCCAAAACCAAGTGATTGACTTAATAAACAAAACTTTTGATAATCCCATCATAAAGGTTTCTCTTTGGGTTCAAAATATATGAGTTTTAGATCAACTGCTGTCCAATTGAAAATCTTGGTCACTTGGCAACAATTTTTAACTGACTTTTTCTATGGAGCCTGTCAACGAACTTCACAAAGCAAACAAAAAAAAACTTGCATTATGTTCCAGTTCCCCTTTTGTCGATAAAGTTTTTTGCTTTTGTCTACTTTATTTTTGGCAACACGCAATAAATAAGTAAGTCAAGTCTAATATGGCAGACGACAACCCTTTGAAGAACCCAATAGAAGATTATCCTATATCGTGCAGTAAATTGGTTTTTTGTCTAGAAAATTTGCGTAATTTTTGCATTAATTGTTATGAAAATGTTTTTGCTTTCAAGAGTTAGTGGCCAAATGATGAGACAAAGGGTTCTTAGGGTATTGGGTGTTGGGCGATGGGTGGGTGGGTGATGGTGGGTTTGGAGTGGTATGTTTGTTCCACTACAGAGTTGCATGTCAGTCTTACATAAAGGATTTTGTTTTATTTTTTATTTGCATTTAGTTTTAGTTTCTTTTATTGAAAATTTATATTTGACTTCATGATTGAGTCGATGAGATTGGCCTAAATATGTCTTTGAATTGAGTTTTGCATTTATGATTTGATCAGAAAGCTGGGTTAGTGGGTTGTTTTATCAAAGTTCAAGGTTGTCATAGGGCGGAAATTGATTTTCATACTAAATTGCATTGTTTTTTGTTTTTTTTTTTTTTTTGTTTTGTTCTTGTTTTTCATTCAAAAAAGGAACCAAGAAAATGGAGTACAAAACCCGGCAATGGCATGAGAACTGTTTCTGTTGCTGCGTTTGCAAAATGGCCATTGGCACCAAATCGTTTATACCGCGAGAGCAGGAGATCTACTGTGCTGGCTGCTATGAGGAGAAGTTTGCCACGCGATGCATCAAATGCAATAAGGTAAGTGCCTATGCATAAAAACCCAAATGGAAGAGGAGTGTTTCAATGCAGGTTTCTTCCATTGCAGGTCATCACCTCGGGTGGTGTTACCTATAAGAACGAGCCGTGGCATCGTGAGTGCTTCACTTGCACCAATTGCAACACCACGCTGGCCGGTCAACGTTTCACCAGCCGCGACGAGAAGCCCTATTGTGCCGAATGTTTTGGCGAATTGTTTGCCAAACGTTGTACGGCTTGTGTGAAGCCCATTACAGGTAAAAAAAAAAAACTGCAAAGACGTAAAAGTTCTACAATTCCATTAATTAATCTATTTTGGTTATCTGCAGGAATTGGCGGCACACGTTTCATATCCTTTGAGGATCGTCACTGGCATCACGATTGCTTCGTTTGTGCCAGTTGCAAGGCTAGTCTGGTTGGTCGTGGCTTTATCACCGATGGTCCTGATATCCTATGCCCCGATTGTGCCAAGCAAAAGTTGATGTAAGAAGCAAAACGGATCATAAAGAAGTCAAAAGGCAACAACTCCACTTTTGGAGAAAATTGGATCGTCGGAATGGAATGGAATGGAGCCGACAAACAATTAGCCATTTAAAATTAAACTTTCAACGAAAATTCTATGGATCAAATCAAAAGAAACATAAATTCTAGATGTATTGTAAAACGATATATACAACAACAACAACAACAACAGCAAAAAACCTAACTACTAAAAGCAACAAAAAAAAAAAAGAAAATGTAAAGAAAATGCCTTACCTACACCTTGTATTAGAGTTGATGAAGAGCAATTAGCTAAAAAAAAAAAAAAAACAACAAAACAAAACGAATCCTATTACAACAAATCAAACGTAACAAATTTTTTTTTTTTTTTTGAAATTTCAATACAACAAACTTTCGTATATTTAGAGAGGGAGAAATTTACTAAATACATATATGTATATACAAATGTATATATATATATATATATATATATATATATATATATATATAGCTAATACTGGCAATTTGATATTTGAGCTTGTATAAATATTTATTATTCGTAATTGCATTTGGAAAAAAGCAAACAGAAAACCACTAAAACGAAAAACAAAACTATACTAAACAAGGAAATTAAAAATAACGTACCAATTGTAACTATATATTGTTGCCACACATTTGAAAATCAATCAAATCAAATGTATATGTTCTATTTATTTATAAATTAAGTATTTTCGTTTGGTTTTTTTTTTTATTATTTTTATCATTATTATTATTTGTAACCCTTCCTAACCGCCGGTTTTGGATTTTCTTTATTTGTTGGACTTAAACAAAACAAATACACAAAACCAAGCTAAACATTTACAACAAGAACCACACACGTCCTAGCAATTTAATTGTTTAGTCTCATATATTTGCCCGATTCTTGTTTTTTTTTTTTTTTTTTTGAAGAACACTAAATATCTATAATATACACACCACATATATCAATGTCCTTAACTATTTAATGAAATTAAAGCTAAATAAATTAATAATTATCAAATTGATTTGGGTTCTTCTGTATTTAATCATTGAAATTAAAAATAATGGAGAGCATATGGGTCTCATTACCTTATGGTATAAAATTTAGTTTTGATTTTATTGTCGTTTGCTTAACGTATTTACATAAGTGGCAGCGTCGACTGTAATCGAATATTTTTTAAATTTGCCGCTCAGCGCTACATATCGAAGCGTAATCGATAATTGATCGATTTCCGATGATTTCGGTTGCTTGTGTTATTGTTTTAGATTTCTAATCGATAATTTCGATTTGTTATCGCTGAAATCGAAATTTAGAATTTCGCATTCTGGTCACACTGGAATATAGGTTTTAGACCAAAACTAATAATAAATAATAGTTAGTAAATTCAATAATTACATATAAAAACAGTAACAATTGTACGCAGTTTAAAAGCGTATTTATCGATTTATCAACTGAATAATCAGTGACAATAATGGTAGTGTCGGAAACCGAGAAGGTAAGCATAATTAAGAGGGGAAATCGCCGCCGCATGGTTTTGTCGTAGGCAAAGGCCAAACAGGGTGTTGCACAAGAGCAGTGGAGAGGTGGCACTGAGATATTGGTGAGGGGTGTGTGTGTGTGTGTGTGTGTGCAGCAGTCGAACAAAAAGTGTGCAGCTGGCAGGAGGCAGTTGGCGTGGCTTTTTTTCAATCAGTAAAAAATCACAAAAACCACTCAAAAACACCAAACTACAAACAAGTTATATTGGTTAATTGTTTTTTACACGTCGATGTCATAAATTGTACCCACTCGGTCGCTCTCAGAAATATTCTCTCTCGCATTTAAATATTTCATTTAAGTAGCTGGAATTTGCCAATCGTTTGTGTATGTGTGTGCTTGTGCTTCTATGTGTGCTTGTGCGTGCGTATGTATGTATATGGTAGTCGGTGAGAGCGAAAGAGAGAGAGACAAAGAAAAAAAGTAAATTACTGCAATAAGCCGACAGAATAACAGTTAATTTTCTTCTTTTTATTTGTGCCATGGCAACTGCCGCCTCTAACTTTCATTGCACTGCATAGTTTGAAGAAGAGCAACGGCCTCTCAAAGCTTTGTCTCTAAACCGTTTCTTTTCTTCATTTTTTTTATCCACACACACGCACAAAGAATTTGGCATACAGTGTGAAAAGAGAGAAAAAGTATAATTTAAATTTTGATTTGCCATTTTTTCTCTGTCTACGCAATTTGTTAAGAATAGTTATGCATTCGCAACTGCCACAAGTGAACAAAAAGTGCAAGAACACAACAATTTTTACTAAATAAATTCTTAGCCGCCATATACGAAAAAAATAATAATAAAAAATATTTATATGTATATACATATGTATGTATAAAAAAAAGCTCACATCACTCACTCACACACACACTCACAGTGAATCAGCATCAGTGTCAGCGTCTCTGATCGTCAACGTCGTCCAGCCGCAGCCGCAGTAAACTTTACAGAAAACAAAAAAAAAAAAAATAAAGAAAAAAATCATCCCAACAAGAAGTCGCCCCCGCCCTGCCCCCCACTCATCATCATTCAACATGCAGAGCGATTTTCACAGAATGAAGAATTTTGCCAATCCCAAGTCCATGTTCAAAGTAAAAGCTTCGCCCAACTTCAACATCTTTTGCCTCAAGCAACACCGACATTAATTGCCCCCTTCTCTCTCTACCTCTGTTGCTCTCTTTGTCTATTTAGAGCAGTGCTGTTCCGGCTAACAGTGAACAGGTGGCCCCAGGACGTCCAGAACCTGCCCCAAATGCTCCAGCCACTGCCGTTCCACCAGCATCTAAAGAGGAATCGAAACCCGTTTCTGGTGAATCAGCCCCTACCCAAATTCCAGGCAACGCAGGCGGCGGCACCAACACCGATGAGACTGTAAGAACGGAACATCTGTTCAAGCATCCACTTCAAAACACATGGACTTTGTGGTATTTGGAAAATGATCGCAGTAAATCCTGGGAAGACATGCAAAATGAAATTACCAGCTTTGATGCCGTCGAGGATTTCTGGAGTCTATATAACCACATTAAACCGCCATCGGAGATCAAATTGGGCAGTGATTACTCGCTCTTTAAGAAGGGAATACGGTAAGCTGAAATTTTGATGTTAGCATTCTCTGTTCCCCCAATAGAGACAATATTTATATACATACGTTTAACACTGGTATTAAAAGATGCAATTTTTCTATTCCTTAGTCCCATGTGGGAAGATGCTGCCAATAAGCAAGGTGGTCGCTGGGTAATTACACTCAATAAGAGCTCCAAAAACGATTTAGATAACTTATGGCTCGATGTGGTGAGTAAACAAACGAATAGTAACTACAGAACATCACCATTATGGAGGATAACAATAAGTAGTAGTCCAGTGCAATCAGTGTGACTTATCTTGTTTAAAGCACTATATCACACTTTACCACTTCTTCTTCCTACTATGTAGGTGCATACTTGCCATTTCAATTTTTGGCAGAATGAGGCAGTTGTAAAGTAAATACAATTTGTTTCTAGCAATTGTGCTTAAAATTTAAGTGCCTCTGCTGCACAAGAACAAATACAATGCGTCCTTAGTTAGTTATTCAGTTAATAGCGTATAATTGGTGGATTATACCCATTTTATAGATTTTAAACATTACTAACCGACTATTTCTTTTATTTACAGTTGCTTTGCCTGATTGGAGAGACATTTGATAACTCGGATCAAATTTGTGGCGCCGTTGTCAACATACGCGGTAAAAGTAACAAAATTTGTAAGTTATCTAATCAATGCATTTCCTGTGTTTTTTTGCAAATTTTAATGACATCATCGATTCTAGCTATCTGGACGGCTAATGGTAACAATGAGGAAGCTGCTCTTGAGATTGGGCACAAGCTCCGCGATGCTCTGCGTCTGGGACGACAGAATTCATTGCAATATCAACTGCACAAGGACACCATGGTCAAGCAGGGCTCGAACGTTAAATCGATCTACACTTTATAAACGGTTTCTCCTTACCTTTTTTTTCTCTGAAATATTTTTTTTTTTATTTGTGTGGTTCAAAACCAGCATCTATCGAGCAGTCTACGCAACACCGGAAACAAGAGATGTTAATAAATTAATACCTACTTCCTACCATCCTTCTTCTCCCTCTTACTTTTATTATCAAAAATCGGAATAATACGAATCCAATCGATCGATCGATCGTCCGCTTTTTGTAGTCATTGTCATTAATGAATTATAAACAACAAATTATAAAAAAAAAAAACATTTTTAATATATTATTTATTTAACTTTAATATGGGAATCACAATTCATCGGGATTCTTCTCAACAATGATTTGTCGTAATTCAGTCAGTATATGATATGAGATGTAAAGAATTTACCGATATAGGCATAGGCATCAGCAGGTGCTTCTTAATTAATGAATAAAATGCGGAATTTTGACAAACATGCATGAAAATTCAGTGCGACATGGTATCCTCTACTCGATTGCGCAGATCGTTTCGTCCCGCTCCAGAGAGGCCCCGGCAGAGACGTTTAAGGAATTGTCTAGGATCATGTACTTCATCCTCCTCAGCCATCTTTAGTAAATACAATATGCGCGATTTCAAGTCCCGTGGATAACGCTCCTCCATGTCATCCATTGCTCCCTCGCTTATATTAAGTTGACGACCCAAATCTCGCCAAGATCGGCCCAGTTGTTCGGAGATTTTTTTAAAAACTGCCACCCGTTTGTTTTCCGAGAACGCAGCGGGTGTTACATAGTTCTGTTGAACTGAAGTTGGAACTACCATCGGTACAGGCTGTGGAGACACATTCTGAATGCGCAATTGCTGTTGCAGCTCTTCGGCAAGACGTTCTTCTTGGTATAGATTTACCTGCACTGGATGTTGAACCCGAATGGGTTGGTAGGCGTTTATTTGTTGCAGAGTTTCCTGGTTCTTTGTCATCTTCTTCAATGGTTGAACATTTTCCTCATTTAGTTCATCGTTGTTTTCGAGACAGGCAATCAAATCCTCTAACGTGTGAATCTGATCTAAACGACGCACACTACCGATTTCGTGTGCAAGTAAATCTTTAAGGAATTCTATATTACAGTCCTCTCCGGCCTCTAACATTTTTTTTAAGATATCATAGCTTAAATGGCTCGACATGTTCCGAATTCTTTTTGAACGGGACTTCCACAAAATTTAATTAAAAATGTTTCCCCAAATAAATTTGGTACAGCTAAAAAATAGAGCTGGAAAAAACATCGATGATACTGTCGATACATCGATGGTTTTGTATTTTTTACAAAACATCGATGTTTGCCCAACACTATCGATGTTTTTTCTTTCATTTTTGTGCAATTCAATTTGGAGAGTGGATTTTACGGTAAATATTTACTATAGCTAAATATAAAAATAAGACTTAAAATACTGATTAATATTAGATCTTAAAATATTAAGAACAAAAAAGAGTTAATTTCAAAATTAAATTAAAAATGAAAACAAAACCGAAAATAGAAAAATTTAAAAAAAAAATCATCAAAATGACGGACGATGAGTTGTATGAATTTTTGTTTGCTCATAGAGCACTTTGAAGGACAGTAAATTGTACCTCCTGTGGTAAACCAGCGACATTGATCAAGGATCTTAATTTCCGATGTCAACGTCAATACCGATGCGTACAGAATCGGCGGCAAATGTATAACAGGTGTAAATTTTTGTCAGGAAAGACTCGATTTTTGAGCAATCTAAAGTCTGGGAAAAATCTGCTACCATGGAGCAGAAGTTCAATGAGGATGAGCATGGGATGTCTTTATTCGGGAGGTATACCTGTTACTAGGGTGAATTCGGGAAACGGAAATGAGGCCAGCTCTGCTTGAGGTAATAAGGACAAGGAACAAGGAAGCATCGCCACCGAAAACCCACTGGCCCTCAACAACTCTACCTCTGTTGTATTTCCTGACACTTCGTATTTCTTCGTATAGTACCCAAAGCTAAAATTCTTTAACCGCCAAATATTCAAAAGAGGCAATGAATTAAAAAAATTATCAAAACAAAGTCGAAAATTCAGTTGCATGGGCACTTCTGGTCATTCTCACAGGTAGACTCTATCAGAGTTTCAGATTACTTAGACATGTTAATAAGAATGTACTTTCAGCTAAGTCTAGTTACTTCCATAGAAAATTTGGAAATGCAGTCACAGAGTAATCCTTTCCGCCATCAGCATTTCTATTTTCTTTAGATAACTTTGGAGGCCTTGGAGCAGATTCAATAAACTAACCTAATATTAATAATTCTTTCCGTTCTTAAACCATTTTCTTTAAAAAGGTCACAAAAGACACTCACAAAAGAAATAGAAATAATAAGAAATATAATTCAAATGCTATCAATTTGCTCTATTTTAAATGAAGCCAAATAATCTTATTTTTAGCCTAGCTAACACATTAATAAAAAAGTTTTATCGTTGCAGTGCTAGGATGCCAGGAACAAATTAATTATTAATTTATTTATTTCAATTTTCCGAAATAGTAAATATTTAAATTAATTGATATCAAAATAAATAACATTTAAAAGAATTTTTAGTTAATTTGAATTTTAATGGCTGTCATTCCGTCACACGAAGGTTTGATAATAACGCGTTCTAATTGTTAAACACTGGAAGTTCACATTTCATAAATCCTTATAGTGATTAAAACGACTTAACGATTTGTCAATTCTTTTGTGGCTTGTTTTCTATTCCCTATTTTTTCTTATTGTAATTTAATATTCCATTTAGGTAAATACATATGTAGGTTGTTTACCTGTTTCTTTAACCTTTAACTTTACGTCATTGCCCATTAAATTAACTCAATTGCACTGAAGTATAACAATTAATATTATCACATTATTATATGGATAAATTTCTGTCAATTGTATTTTGAAATAATAAACATTTTTTTTTATCAACAATCTATTTGAATTTGCCGCAACAATTTGAATATGGCGCCAATTTTTAACCAGAAAGTTTGGTATCTGGCAACGCCATTTGGCGCGCTTTCCAACATTGTCGTAACATTTGGCCACACTATTTTAGCTGGAAACAGTTAAATTCAGCTACTTTTAGCTTTAATCCCGCTAAAAATTTTCAATTTTCTTTTGTTAATTACACAAAAACTACGAAATCGTCAAGGCGCCCTTGAGGTCGTGCTCGTGGAATTTTTCTCTTTCGTTTGATACCAAATTTATGTTGTTTAAGCGCGTTTTGGGCCCGAGTAGCTATAGTAAATATTTACCACAAATTTAATTATATTTACCCGATTTTTGTTTAAAAACCTGTTATACTAAAGAAGGCTGTTATTATTTTCAACCGAATATGTTAACTTGTATAATTCAACAAGACTTATACAGATTTTGAACACTTCAATGGTCTTAGGCATTATTCATTATTCGAAACAACCGCTAAGAACAATTTTTTTTTAGTTAAACCACACTCACATTGAGTTTGGCAGGATATTTTTGTGTTTGGCAACACACTTCTGGGTATCGATAATTGTGTTTGTAAAAATACTCGATATGTATCGATACTCGATATCGATATCCGAATATATACAAAATTCATTGATTTTCGTAAGAAAAACACACACACAAAAAACTATTTAATATAGCCCAAAAAAGAATCAAAGTGAACCCGAGAGAGAGCGAGGGAGATTGGTCAAGCCGTTTGGAGCCAGGCCATAACCATCAATGTGATACCCATACCCGAGCTCCAACTGGGCCTAGGCCACTACCAATAAGAAGATTTTTGTGCTCCCAATCAGAAAAACTGCATCACACACATACGACGGGGTGTAAAAGGAAAACGCAAGACATATAATACACACAGCAAAAAACGAAAGAGCAGAATAAGAAGGGGAAAAAACAATAACAACAAATTTAAGAAAAGACAGGAGAAAATCAAAATGAAAACCAACTTTAAAATGACAATCTATTTTCCGCATTAACATAAGCCGTAGGAGCAGCAGCATACGAGGAAGGGGTAAGGGGAAAGGAAGAGCCGCGGGGCCGGCCGTAAAATGCCAAGAAACACTTGCAGGCCAAGTGAAGATTGCGTAGGTAGTGCAAATGGTAGCCAAGAGCAGACGCAGCAAGATGCCAACACCAACAACAATAACAACAAAGACAGCGGATCTTCCAGCATTGTCAAGCAGGAGTTCCAGCCAGCTCCAGCACCAGCTGTTGGCCACAGAAAGTCGGAACGTCGGAGAGTGGCCCGAGACATATTCCTGGTATTCGAGGAGCAATCGACTCGGCGGCGTGGTAAGGGGGCACGTGGCAAGAATACGCGAGCCAAACAGAAATTCGGTCATTTGAAAGTGGCCAATACGCCTCGAATCAATAAGAATTTGTTGCGTGAAATTAAAACGGAACCAAAGTGCAGCACAACGGAGACAGTGGCATCAGCTCCTCCTCCACCCACACCTGCTTTACATCCAGCTACATTGCATGAGCCAGAGCCGCAGCTTGAGCTGGAGCCACCAGAGCCAGAATCACAGCCAGTGCCAGCTAAGTCGAAGACCAAAGCAACTGCAGTGAAAATTGAAACCAAAATTGTAACGGAATCTTTAAGAGAGCCAAATCCTGTACCCCAACCGCCTTCTCCGCCGCCTCCACCCCCACCACCGCCTCCTCCGCCACCTGTTAATAATGATTCTCCTCCTGTTCCCGCTCCTGAAACAACTACACCCACAATAACTTCAAATCCTGTTCCTGCTACAGCTCCACCTACAGCTTCAACTTCAACTTCTTCCTTAACCACACCTAGCGTCAATCCCATATTCCTGTGGGTCAAGCAGGATGACACTCGCATAGTTGAGGTACGCTGTGAGGATTATGATAAACGGAATCGCATACGCCTGACCAAAACCACCAATGGCTGGCGTTCCATGCCACGCACAGATGCCTCAAGTACCAGAATAGTGAAATACTTCCATGGGTCGCATGCAGCACCGTCATTAATGAAGGTCAAACGAGAGCATCAACAGCAACAGGAACAGCATGAACAACAGGAACACCCACACCACCATCATCATCATCATCAGCAGCAGCAACAAGAAGAGCAGCAGGAACAGGAGCTGGAATTGGATCACGAACTGGAGCCAGAGCAATCGGGCAATCTCCTCAATGACTGGGAACAAATCCCTGAAGATGCCATGGATGAAGTGCAATCACAGACACAGCAACAAGACCAGCAGGTGGATGAGCCTGGCTCGGCGGTCATTGAGCATGTTGTCGTATTGCCAGCTGCAACTAATCAGCAACCAATGGAAGATGCCGCTTGCACGCCCACTCCGACGCCTTGTTTTGATGCCTTGTTGGACAGCGAGACAAATGCATCATCTACGAAAGCTACCAAGACCAATACGCCCACATATCAAAGTTCCACACCCTCGCCGATGGAATTGCAACTGTGTCCAAAGACGGGCTTATTTCTACCAAAAGGATCGCAGATGCCATTGGTCAGTGATCAAGCCGAGGAGGACGATGACGACGACGATGCGCATGCAGAGAATGAACAGCGCCCGCAGGAGGAAGTGGACAAACCCATGGCAATGGATGCCATCGAATGTCTCGATGCAAATACCAAGAATCTTAAGGATCTTCTCGACGATGCTGATGATCTGCTGCAAAATTGCACCAGTGACAATGGTAGCAATGGAGCTGATCTTCTTGACTCCTTGGTCAAGCGGAGTTGCGAGGATAATCTGATGCAGGACAACAGTAACAATGCCCAGCGACAGCAGGAACAGACGACAACAACAACGGACAGTGATGATGACGCATTAAGCTCATTCTGTGTTCCCGACTTGGGCAAAGACTTACCCAGCATTCTCAACATAGACAATGATGACGATGATACTCCCAAATGCTTGTCCTTTAATGAGGCTGGTGAAATTGAAGGACTGAATGGTGAACTCTTCTTGGGCATTGAAGCCTTTGAAAAGCAAGCTGCAGCAGCGGCAGCAGCAGCGGCGGCTGCAGCTGCGGCGGCGGTATCAGTGGCATCGGCTACGACAGCAGGAAGAACCGAGGATGAAGTAGTTGTCGAACCTGAACCCATTGCTACACCAGCTACTGTCGAACTGACACCCATGACGCCCACTCCGACGCCGACGCCGACACCAACACCGACGCCAACTGCAACTCCAACTCCAGAAAAAGACCGGGAAATAACTGAGAAGTCGATACCTGATGAGACACCAAAAGATCTGAGCTACAAGAAACGCGAGGAGGTCTGTCCACCATCAGAGTCGCGAAGTCAGTGTGCGGTGACATCCAGTTCGGACATCCTGAAATCTCCCGAATCGGAGCTGCAGGCTAACTCAATTATCTCAGGCGCCACCACGTCGATACCAGCCGAAGTGGAGACCACTTCGGAAACGATTAAAAATCTCATTCTGGAACAGTTTCTCAAGCTCAACTCGCAGCAGAATTCGAATGCCCAGCAGGCGGAGCCCATGGATTTGGGCAAAGCCGGTCGAGAGGGTAAATTGGAAACTGTCGTCATTGACGACGAGGAGGAGTCGCCGCCATTGAAAAAGCGTTCCAAGGCCAGCATTAAATTGGACAAAGATCCGGATCCATTGACACAGTTGAAGATGCTCATCAGTAATCCGCAATGGAAGGTGCCGGATCCCATATTAGTGCCCAAGGATCGTTTGGGTGCCGTCTTGGCATCGCCGGCCCGTGAGATTCCCTTGCTGCTGACCACCAGACCCGAGTTACGTTTGCCAGAGGCATTTGCCTATCCGGAAATCATACAGAATCCCAATATTTTAGTGGTTACCATGGAACAACTGGAGGCCATACTAAAAACCGAATCGGAGCAATCGACAAAGGGGGCCAGCAGTAAAGTTAATCAAACTGTAGAAGAACCTCCACTTACCGTCACGGGTAAAGTGAGAAGTAGTCCCAGTCCCAACAAGCCATTGCCAGCTGCAGCTGCCATGCCAGCCAAGACTCCGCTCCATAATCTACAATCGAAGGCTGCGCCAGTGGTTGTAGCTGCCCCCACACCCACGCCACCTTCACCCTCGCTATCGGCCGATTCAAGTCATTTGTCCCCGGAGCTAAATGCCACCACATTGGCTTTGCTTCAGCAAATGCTGTGGCTTCCATATTTTGGACAATTGTCACAGGAGTTCTTCAAAACCATCAAGGATCCTTTGGGCCTGCAAAAGAAATTCATGAGTAACTTGCTCCCCCTGTACAACAGTCAGTTTGGTCTGCAGCATTTGGATGAGCTGTACAAGCATTGTCTCAAGCAAAAGCCCACGGCGGCGGAAGAACCGCAACAGGCCAAGACACCAGCGGCAGCAACAGCTTCACCTGCAGCTCAACCAGCGCCAGCTCCAGCAGCCGCCACATCATCTGCGTCAACAGCAAATGCAGCCACCGCTGCTGCCTTTAATGGGTTTGCCAATCCCGTTGAGCTGGCGATAATGCAAAAGTTAATGCAACCGCAATTGTCGAATTTATTCAATTGGAAAGATGGAGCGCTTCCTACTGGCAAGGATACAGCGCACTCCTCTACCTCTCATCAACAGCCGCAGCAGCAACATCATCATCACCATCATCAGGAGCATAAGCGACCCAGGCGTGATCCGGAAGCTGCGAAGCCTACAGCAGCGGCCGCACATGCGCCGAATCCGACAACAACCAACCTAGCTCCACCTGCTGAACACAAGCCACGCCTCACCTGCAAATCCCTCTCGAATCTGTTGGAGCCCGAGCCGAGTAACGTGATGCCGCTGCTTAATGTGCCCTTCGACAGCCTGCGGCGAAATCAATTGATGCAAAAGCCATCCGGACCTCATGAGCACATCAAAGAGCACGCCAGCACCGGCCGCACTCTGCGCTCCAGCAAGGCCAGTGTAACCTATAATCCCTTGGAGCAGGCCAGGCAACAGCAGCAGCAGATGCAGTCTTCCTCGGCGACGCAGCAGCGAAAACGTGGCAATATGTTGTCAACGCAAGAGCAACATACCCAGCAGCAGCAACTGGCTGAGGCAGCGGCAGCAGCTGCCTCTTTAGATGCCAATTCCGCCCTATGGCATCCATTATTTGGCAGGTAGATGTTTCTCTCTCTCTCTCTATCTCTCTTACGCTCTCTATCTATTCTAAATGTTCTAATGCATGGTTTTTTTTATGTGTAAATATCTCTTGCAGCAATCCCAAACAGGGCTATAACAGTCCTTGGCAATGGACCACAGTGACTGCCACTGGTGAATGACAGTCAAGCCGGGCTCACAAGGAGCCGGCAGCAGTACCTGCAGCGGTAACAAGAACGGCCAGCTACGAGGAACAACAACCACAACAGCCATCACTATCATCCATGGGTGGACCATCTGGAATGACAGGAGGAGTATCAACGTCTGCTGGTTTCGGTGGATCTTTGTCGCATTTGTCACAGCATTCACAGCAGCAACAGATTCCAACAGCTAGTAATCAAAATCAAAATCAACAACAACAGAACAACAGCAGCAGCAACAGCAACAACAACAACAACAACAACAACAACAACAATAATAACATTGGCAATAAATTTGGCTATGCGATGGACAATATGTTCCAGAATAATCAACAATTGGCTGCAGCTGCCGTCGCCCGCGAATCTTTAATCAATTCCTATCTGTATCAGAAGGAAAGCACTGAGGTTAACTCCAATAATTATTTAAATGAGCAGCAAGGCTATTGGCAACAGCAACAACAACAGAAACAACAACACCAGCAGCAGCAGCTGCAGCAGCAGCAACACCAACAGCAGCAGCAACAACAACAACAACAACAACAACAACAGCAGCAGCAACAACAATCGTGGAATAGCAACAGTGGCAGCATTATCGGCGGCAGCAACAACAACAACAACAACAATAATAATAACAACAACAACAACAACAATACTAACAGTAACCAGCGTAGCAATAATTATGCCAACAATTATGCAGCAGCAGCAGCTGCTTCCATGTATATGCAACATTTCAATCCATATATGCAACAAAAGGCTGCAATGCTAGCCGAAAAGGCAGCCCAAGCGGCAGCGGCAGCTGCTGTCAACAATAAGCATGGCCAACACCATGGACATGGACGCTTTGGCGGTGACTATGGTTAGAATATCGTTCACAGATCCCCCCCAAGCATATTAACATTTAACATATAGATATATTATATATACCTACCATACTACACACATATATGTATAATTATATATATATATATAGAGGCAACTTATAGGCGCCATTTTAACGCCAGGAATTGGTCCTTTAATTTAACAGTAACAACAACAACAACAAGAACAGCAACAGCAACAACAACAAGGTAACCGGCAAGCAACAACAATAATTTATAACACAAATGAAAAAACAAAAAAAAAAACGGAAAACGGATAAATGAAAACTTTAATTGAATTAGTAAAAATTTGTTATTGGTAGTTTGTTAACAAAAAAAAAAAAAAACAAAACAAAACAAAAAAAAAAAAACTTAAAAAAAGAAAGCAAATGCTAAGTAGTAGAGAAACTGAGGCAAAACAAAACAAAAAAAATGTAAGGCGAAAAGATGAAAAGAAAAAAAACCTAATTATTGTATTATTGTTAACCAAAATCTATTATTATTATTATTATTATTATCTCAAGCTGCGTTATATTATTATTATTATCATTATGATTATTAACTCGTGTGTCTGTATATAGCGTTTTTATCTAGATGTATTACATTTAATGAGTGACCCACCCCCCCCTCCAACCAACCAACCAACCAATCTACTATCTATCAACCATTTCCATTATTATCATCACCCACACCCAGACCCTAATACCCCCCTAAGACCAAAAATTCGCCACGCAGCGCTAAAAAAGGCAACCAAGAAGAAAGCAAAGCAAAGAATTAGCAAAAAAAAAAAACTGCAAAAACATTTGCTATCTTTGGTTCGGCTTCAGTTTGAGGAGTCTTTATCTATCTATAACTGAAAATGAAAAACAACAAAAAATCAAAATAATGCGCTATATTGAACTGAACCTTAAGGAAAGCAAACGTTTCCGCAGACAATTAAAGAGATGCAAAACATTTTGTATTCATTCCGAATGTTTCCGAATAACAATATATATATATATATATATTTTTTTTTTTGTTTTTACCTAGTTATTATCATTATAATTATATATGCTTATTATTTATGAAATCCAATTGAGAAAAATCCCAAAAAATGTGCAATCTAATAATGATAATGGACAAAATAAAGAAAAAAAAACCTTTTAGAGAATTTCGCTGATAAAGCAACAGAATAGCTAAAAAAAAAACAAAATGAAAATCAACCAAAAGAAAACATATTTAATGGGGTTTAAAGACGAAAAATTTGTTTTACAATTAGATATAACCAAGATACAATAAGTCTTCTTACGAAAGAGATAATTAGAAAAATTAGCACGCTTTGGCTCGAACGAGACTAAGTTATATTGTATCTTGGTTGGTAAGTACTATTTCCACAAAACAATCCGACATCAAATAGGTGCATATATACATTATATGCAATGTCTTCCTAGGATGTCCTTTGCGATCTTTACAGATTGGCCTCAAAAAATCTAAGGGATCATCTAAAAATGCAGAAAACAACATTTTCCGGGAATGTTATTATTTCAGCTTTTTGAAGGACACTCCAGGACTTGGTGATATAAATCGATACGCATAGATACCAAGGGAGACCCAAATTGTCCTTAAAATGGCCGAGCTATTAAAACCTTACTGTTTTTTGGACTTGTAATTTTTTCCAAGTGGCAAAAAAACTGAAGAAAATTACAAAACCCTTGATATCTCGGCTCTCCTCAGGACTATCGAGATGTCCTTTGCACCAAAGATAGGCCATGATGATTGGAGTTCTATGATATTCCGTTCATCCTGATCCGGACTCGCGAGATATTTGCCACTTCTTCATAAACAAAAAAGTCCTTGTATCTCAGTTTCCCAAATGAAATTTCAGGATCTGTTAGTGTCAGTCGAAGACCGTCGTCAAGAACTACTTTATGACTAAAGGACATTCTGTTTGTCCTTGAAATGGGTGAGCTATAGAGATATTTATGTTTTTTTTTTTGGGATTTTTAGTAATTTTTCTGATCAACCCCTTATAAAAATTCGAGCAATATTTTTGGAAGGATATTGAAAGCCCTTGAATGCAGATCGATAGTCCTGATCCCGTAGGATCGAAAAAAATATGTCCTGCCAAAATCGATCAATGACCTGCATCCACAAATCCTGCCGCAGGATGAAAGAATGCTTTTTCCTAGGCTGTCCTTAACGATCTCTACAGATAGGCATCTAAATGTTGGAGTCGTCTAAAAAGGCTTGATTTGAAAATTATCGAAAAGGTCTTTTTTTCAAGCCATCCGAAGCACCACCCAGGACTTGGGGAGCTTAGTCGATGCGGACGATCAAGGACTTCCATCTGACAAAGTTTATCCCGATCAGCACTAAAGTAAGCCAAGTTATGAGAATTTTTAGCAATTTTTGACTTGTAATTTTTACCTTATTAAAATCATTTAGGTAGCGTAAATTTAGGGTGTATAATATACATAATTTTTTTCTGAACTAAATCTAATCTAGATTAGAAAATCACTGTTATTACTACTAGTTTGGCGTATTACATTGTTAAGATAATTTGTAAATAGATTCAATACAATACATACAAAATTTTTGTCGGATTTTTAAAAAAGTATTGCAAACTTATTTCGGTTCCTTTTTTTTAAATTTTACTGCAAGGCGGGTTTTTTGACGAAATTTGCTCTAAAGAAAATATGAAATACCAGGCCAACAGAATTACTTAGTAGGCGACTGGCAAAAAATTTGTTTTAAATATGTAACGGAAATATGGTCATTTGAATTTTTAAATTTGACGGGCAGGTGGAATTTTTGAATTTAGCGGGCAACAATATTTGAACTTCTAACGACGAAATTTGCTCTGGGTAAAATAGGAAATAATGGATTAAAAATGTTTTTAAATGTATAACGGACTTTTGGGCAAGGAGGTGTGCAACAAAATGGAAAATCATAAAATCCTCACAATGCTATTGAAATGATTCGTTTGACAATATTTTCGCCCTGATGCTCCAAAGGACACGCGAAATATTTAATGCTTCTATTTACCCCCATTAAGTAGGCAATACTTTTCAAATTGTTGATCCCAAAAGTATGCTAGATACATGTTATATTTAGATTTAGATAAAAAATACAAGTCAAAAAATCAGTAATCTGCTTATAGCTCCCTTATTAAAAGGATTATCGGGATGTCATTTTGCCAGATGGAAGTCCCTGCTCAGACAAATCGACTGGTCTCACCATGTCCTGGAATATCCATCCAAATGGTAAAAAAATATATTTTCAGAGAATTTCATGTCCTGCATCCGTAGATGACCCCAACTTTTTTTGACGCCAATCGATGGAGAGCATCAAGGAGATTCGAGGAAACCATATCCTTTCATCCTGCGGCAGGATTTGTAGATACAGGAGCCAAAAAACAAAAAATAGATAATTTTCTCGATGCTATATTTTTCTCAATCCTCCGGAGTCAGGACTGTCGATCTGCATTTAAGGACTTTCAATATCCTTCCAAAAATATTGCTCGAAAATATATAACTCACTACTTTCAAGAACGAACAGAATGTCCTTTAGTCAGATAGTAGTCCTTGATGCCGGTCTTCGACGGGCACATACAGATCCTGAAATGTCGTTCGGGAAACTGAGATACAAGCACTTTATTTGTTTATGAAAAAATGACACATATCTATCGAGTCCTTTACAGGATCAGGACGAATGGGTGGTGTTATAACACTCCAATCACCAAGGAGGATTATGGTTTGTACAAAAGGACATCTCGATAGACCTGCGGAGACAGGACATTGACCGAGTTCGACATGACATACTTTTCCATGTCAATATCCTGTGTTGCTTGTTGCATGATGTTTCCATGACCATTTAGCTTCTTCCCCTAAAAACCAACTAGGAACCTTACCACATGGCCTCGTTTGAGCAGCTGAAGCTGGGTCTATTGCTGCTTCTGCTGATAACGTGGGCATTGATGATGTCATAGACTTGCCAACAGAAGTAATACAGAGGGCAGGCACGAAGAAAATTCAACAACAACTCCGCAAGTCATTAATGCCAATTTAGTATAGAATGTCTTGGAAATGCACAGACAATTCTTAAAAAAGGATTCCTCTTTTTATGTAGACAAATTGTTGCAGGAAGAGAGACCATCAATGAGTTGCAGATAACTTCCTCATCTTTCATGCTGGTCGCATTGGTCACTCACGGCCTAACATTGTGCGTAAACTTTGATGGACTTAAAGGTATTTCAATTGCTAAGCTGACCACAAACTTAATAACCATATAAATGATTGTTTAAATATCAATAAGTTCGTTTAAATTGGATGATCTATTTATAAAAACCAGAAGGCCGGGGCTAACTTCGACCGCGTCAAAGTATCTTTTTCCTTACCTATTGTAACGTGCAACGAACACGGGTAGGCTAGTTGTTGTCTCTCAGCTAAGGTGTGCACGCTGTAATGAATTCCGGCTACTGGCTCGTCGGCCACGAGTGTGGGTTGTTTTTAATTTCCTTAGGCTGAGGCCTACTGCTTATTATTACAATAAATGCGTGCTTGCGAAAGCCATATATAATCCGGAGAATTCACAATACCAGAAGAAAGAAAGGAAACTGAAAATATCCTCCATTATCGTCAAAAAAAAAAACACACGAGATTCCTCAGATGGTCTAGAGGACTCCTATCTGCCCACCCTTCCTTGGCCTTGCATGTACCAAAAAAACAAAGAAAATTGTTGCAAGACCCCTTGTGTGTGAAACTGTAACTCTATCTACGGAGTAGCCTGCAGGAGATCAAACAACATCAGATTTTAAAAGACATTATAAAATAATTTATTAACACTAAAAATATTCTAACCATAACTCCATTGAGACGCTAACTCTTCTCGAATACCAGATATATATATTTTTTTCCCAATCTATATATATGTAAGCCTATAATAAAATTTATCTTAATTATGGACAAGCATGCTTATAAGTAGAAACTGACAAAAAAAAATTTAATCCAAGGAAAAGGTTAGGAAATACATTATCCCAATAAACAAGGTATTAATTGTATTACTTAAAGCTAAAAGAAAGTTGACAAAAAAAAATTGACCTATGGCTGTGCAAAAAAAAACTGGATTGTCAAGCGCAATTAGTAAAATAAAACAGAACAAAATTCGGGGATTTAGGAGGTGTTTTTTTTTTTCTTAACTTTTCATTTCGATCATATGTATCTCCATTAGCTTTCATAGAAGAGACAATTATGGCCGAAGGGGAATATGGTGGGGCGGTCTGATTTTTTTTTCTTTTAATTAATTCTCTCTTTAATTTTTCTTTTCCCCCTTTTCTTGTGGGTTTTTTTTCTCTTTTTTTTTTTTTTTTTTTTCTTTTGACTTTTTTTTCTTTATTCGTGGGTACTGAGAGAGATGGTAATAAGCGGTACTTTTTTTTCTTTTCGCGACACAAATCCGCTACACAGCCATCAGCCACTTATTCTTGCATTTGGGAACTCGCTCAAGGGTACAGTTAGATTTTAGATTTTTTTTTGTTTTATACAGACGAAATTTTAGATTTTACACAGATTTGATTTTTTTCCTACTTTAAATTTTACACTCTTCTGTTCTTATATATATTTTTTTTTTTCTGATCGCGCTGGGTATTTATATATTACTTTTATATCATATTTTTTTGTTATATACACCCTCCCCGCAGGCAGGTTACCCCCGTCGTTGGGCTGCGATCGCGGAGCTCCGTTCTTTTTTTTTTGTATTCTCGCCCATAATATCCCATAAATCACCACACTCCAGCCTCTCCCAAAAATGTTTGCAAATTCAGCGTTGGGTGGCCTCTCTTCTATTACAGCTGGTTGCCCACTGTGACGTCAGTCATTATTTGTGATGAGAAATATATACATATGCCTATGAAAGAGGACTCTAAATTTTCTGCTGCTTTTCTTTTTTTCTCCCCTTACCTTTTTTTTTCCTTTTGAAGGCTTTTAAAGAGCCGAAATAAGTTGCAATCTTTTGATTAATTCACTGTAGTATAGACACATGTAGTAAAGAAAATTTCTTTTTTTTTTCTATTCTTCCCTTTTGGGATTTCACTTGTTGCTAGGCCGAATTTTTATGGGTGAGAAAAAGTATGGCGACCATATCGCCTCTATTTATACCCGAGGTCGCTTTCTTTCTCCTTTTTTTTTTTTCCCCCGGATAATTCCTCTCACTTTTGTGGAAGTTTGACTTTTGAAAAGTTGACCTATCATAGCTCTCCTTCCAAAGTCTCTCTCTCTCCTTTGGCCTCATGCCCCCTTCCAGAGAAACAAATGTGCCCAGGCGAAACTATGGCATACTCTAGGGCGGGACATATAAACGCCTTTCTCCACAACAGCTACAAGATACATTTCACTATAGCCATCAAAGTGAAAAAACGTTTTATCTAAAAATGCTAAAGTTTGCGAAAGAACGGCCTACAATCTTAGCATAGGAAATAACGAAGATATTAATCAAAGTCACTGTTTTCCACCGATCGTTCCTATGGGAGCTATATAATATGTACAGTCACCCGATCTATATCAAATTCGGCACAGTCATTAACAGATATATTAAACTAACAAATGATTAATTTGAAAGCAATCGCGCTAAAAGTAACGAAGTTATTGACAAAAGTCACTGTTTTCAACCGATCGTTCCTACGGAAGCTATATGATATGTCATAAACTTACCAATCTTATATATATACTGCTCAAGCCAACATTCAAAGTTTCAGATCTGTAGCTCTTACGGTCTAGCAGGAGTTTGTGCTGATCCAGACGGACGGACGGACGGACATGGCTATTTGAACTCGTCTCGTAATGCTGATCAAGAATTTATATACTTTATATGGTCGGAGATGCTTCCTGACCAAAATTAATATACCCTTTTTGCAAGGGTATAATAATCGCAAGACTCAAAACCTAAATATGAATGACGTATTCATTACAATTTGTTGAGAAATTGGCAAAAAAAATAGTTTTGCAGATTTGAATGTAGATTAAAAGACATTATATTGTCTTGCGAATAAAGACATAAAATTTTTGAAATACTCCAACAATTGACTAAATTAGAGCTTCACGAAACTAAGGTTTGTGGGAATAATATACTGTTCTTTGGCATTATTTGGCTCACTTGCAAATGTAACTTGATCACATTGCAATTTAAAAGTAGAAAGCAGTACACTTAAATATGAATATTCAAAAATTGGTTAAAATTTGGCAAACTTACAGATTCTGGAAGTTATAAGATTTTAGAAAGATTTCGAATATTGCAAGTTAAAATTTTCGCAATATGCTTAATATATATAAGCTCAGAACTATATTTTGGGTAAATAAATGCACATTGAATCAAATTTTCAGTAATAAAAAATTTTTAACTACGCTCTGAAAACACGGGGCCCATAGCAATTGCTAATCCTGCCAAATGGCTAAAACGGCATTGGCTATATAGTTCTGTATACAAAAACAAAGAAGAAATATTATTATACAACTCACAAATGGGTTTTAGACAGAGTTCACTATAATGCAGAATTTTAGCTCTTTTAAGCCATAACAATATAAAACGTAAATCACTCCATTTGTTTAATTTGAATGTAGTTAATGTTTGTAAGTTTTAGTTTTGCATAAGTTAAGAACTCGCATTGGCATTGCATTAAATTGCATTTATTTATATAAATATATAAGTAGATGTATATATGTATATATATATATATATATTTATATGTATATATATTTGCATATACGTAAATTCCAGATGTATAATAGGATGTATAATAAACGTTAAACTTTTTTTTTGTATAAATACACAACTTTTTTCACTTATAAACAATATTATTGAATATTATTATTTATATTATTATTCTTTTTATCGTTTGTTTTTTTTTTTTTTGCTTGTTAAAAACCACATAAAATTGAAAGAGTTCCATTTTAAAGCATTTGAAATGCGACCGTGCGAATGTTTTCAGCTATTTGTGTGAGTCTGTGTGTTTGCTTGTGTGTGTGTGTGTGTGTGTGTTTCCATTGTGCCATTGACAGATTCCCCACATACATTCCATCACCTATTCAATCTGTCGTTGAGCTTCTTGGAGTCTCGCCACCACACCCTGATAGAATTTAATTTGCTCGGCAATAAAGTTTTTGAGTGTCTGCTTCAGATGAGTATCGCGTTCCGTTTTGAAATGGGTTAACTCGGCTAGCACCGTATAGGAGACGACATCGGTGCGTCTATTGACATCCTGCAACTGAGCATTGTTCATCTTGCCCTCAGCAGTGGAACGTTCACAATCTTTGCGCTTCTGTATGGCGCCCTTATGTGTGGAGAAAATGTCGGGGAAGCAATTAAGAACACCTCTGAAAAGGGAACAAATTTTAATTTGGACTATCAGCATATATCAAAGAAATTCCTGATGTCTAACCTATATATGTGCAGACGATCCGATAAAGGTATCCAATCATGTTTGGGTTGATCGCCAAACATTTGACCAATACCTATAAAGATGCCACCAATGCGTCCCACACTATCCGAAAGGGGCACACCATTGCGTGTAGGCGCCCGTCTTTCATCAATATTTAAGGATTTGGCCAAGTCCGAGAGGCCATCACCTATGCGTTGGAATTCCTTTTTACTTTGCGTTTGAGAGCGTTTGGCCATGTCATTGGATATGGTGTTCAGATTACGAATCGCTATATCCATAGAGTGGATAAATTGCGAGCCACTTTCCAGCTGGGCATCCACCTTCGAGTGCAATAGATTCTTGTCCGGTGGTGAAATGGCCAGGCAGTAGTTCACACCCATATAGGGATCCCGTTCAGCCCTTCGTTTGCCCGATTTCCAGATTTTCTCATCGGTACAGGTGAGGAAATGATACCAAACCTCACATTTCGAGATAACCGGATGACGGCATACCCAATCGACGAATTCCTGAAGTTGAACGCGACGATGTTCCACAAATTGCTCTTCATAACGACCAGAGATCTGCTTATCCGGCAGCGGTGGCACGGGTATCAAACAAAATTTGTCCACCAAACGTTCGTGCAGCCAATCAAAGTGCTTGTAGCGACGCGACACCTGCCAGTGTGAATGAGTGAGTGTAAATAGATGTGAATTGAAAAGAAAGGGAAAACCAGATTAGATATAGCAATATGAAGAATTGTGAAATGGAAATGGACAGGGGCAGAGGCGGTGGCGGTGACAGTATAGAATGGTGGAGACCTGCTGAGTCATAGTTATCGAATAAAGCCAGTAAGAAAACAAAAAAAAACAGAAGCAATTGCATCAAAATAGTGCTACCTTTGGGTTTTGGTTACTTTAAGTCTACTTAAGTCTAAAGCCAATGAAAAGCTGGAGACGGAACAACGAATACCCTAGCTAACTATACATGGGCTATGGTCACATATTCAATGAGCTTCTTCCTAATATACTTATGTATAGTATTTTAAAGACCTGTGATCAGATCAAGTATCCAAGACTCAAACTTTTTCGGAATGTTTGCTGGCAAACATGAAGACCGTATCATCATACCCATAATCCAGGGTAGACAAAGGCAATCAACTAATTATCAGCACTCACCCATACTACGACACCAATGCACACACACACACACACCCAGGCACACAATTACACGCACACGCACATTTGTGGCTTTATCGTGCCAAGTCGTTAATCATGCTGATAGTCAACAGCAGCCTTAGTGTTCCCCCTCCAGATCCCTACAGATATACTCACCGATATATTATTAAAACTAGGCGTCAGCTGGTAGGCGATGAATGTCTTCATTCCTTTGAATTTGGATTCCTTTTTGGGACTGGCCACAACCACCGTATAGGGTGAATGATTTTGTGTCCACTGATAGATGGAATCCTCCAATTGTGTTATATAGGCCAATTCACATTCGGGAATCTTCTCCTTGTTGTTGCCGGACAATCCCAAGATATAAGAATCTGAACTCTTTGCAAACATTCCCTTCTTCATGGTAGCCGAGGCCGCTGATGTTGAGGCCATTGATATAGCGTCATCATTGGGAGCAACAGGTAGATGCCTATTGTCGTAATCACTTGAGGAATGTGCCAGACCGCCAGCCGACTTGCTAGCACCACCAGCAGCAGCTGCCCGTCCACTTGGACCGATTTCCGAATATGTCTCATTATCATCACTCCAATCATCTTCGTCGTCCCAGTTGCTGCCATCGTCATCAGCCGTTTGATCGTAGCGGGGTGCACTATTGGATTCAACTGCTGGCGTCGAAACGGAGTTGTTGGTGGCATTGTGACGTTGGGCTTCGGCGGCTGACATCACCTCCACATAGGCAGCGGGAAACAGACCAATCTGACCACGAATATTTTTGCCCTCCCACCAGCCTTCACCCACATCGGAGCGAGTCACTGAGAGAACCTCGCCCGTGCTTATCGACAACTCCGATGAGCCAGGCTCACCGCTGAAATCGTACATGGCCCTTACGTAGGAAGTCATGTTGATCCTTTTCTGGTGAATGCTATTGCACTGCGGATGTAGTATCTAAAATCCGCTTGATTCAAATTTAAATAATTTAGCAGCTAGGTGGAATCCAATCGGACACACCAAAAGCTTTCCAGGTCTTGTGTGAGTCAGTACAGTGTTACCAGCTTTTCCGAGACGCAAAAAGCAGAATTTGAACAAACAGACAGTGTTACCAGCTATTAATTTCATAAATTTAAAGAGTTCATTAGTAGTTATTGAAAAAAAAAATGCTCCAAATCACAATTTATCCATTGTAAAAGAAAATTGTTTTTAAAAACGTCTTTAATGTTTTATTTCTTAAAACGGCATATCGAAAACTTATACATTTAGATGTACATAAGTCATTTCAATACACTTTTTGACCATTTCATTAAAACTATAAAATAATTGTTAAACGGTATACATATTTAAAAACAAAAATACAGAATAGGACTGGCGCCACCGAGCATCTCGATTAAAGTGATTGAAGAAACACCCATCGATATATCGCACTTTACAGATTCCCAACACTGGGTCGTGTCGTGTCGTTTCCAAGTATTAATCATTCTTAATTGCGTGTTGCAGAAATTTTGTTGGTTTTCGGTGAACGGCAGAATCAGTTAGCTGTGCAATTTAACAATAAATAGCAATTATTGCGGTGTCGTTGTGGTTGCAAACATTTTCCAGAGAATAAATCCCTTAAAGGTCAAAGCTTCAACAATCGAAGAGACATAGCGATAAAGAGGCAAATTGTCCAAAGATATTTCCAGGAGAAATAAACAAATCAATTGCTAAATCGTAAAAAAAGCAACAACAATGATGAGTCGGCAATCGAATTATTTGCTTCTGTGCTTGTTTGTGGGCCTCTTTGTGGCCAATTTTGGTGAAGAAGGTAAGACAGAGACAGGGGAATTCCTTCAATGCACGTATGAGTGTGGATGTGTGTGTGTGTGTGTGTGTGTTTACGCATACATATGCATACATACTTACACATACAAATGTATATTTGCATTTTAAATGCCACACAATGAAGTCAATTGATGAAAATTGAACTTTTCCATCTAAACGGTAACATGGTGATTGGCAAAAGGGGGGGGTCTAAACTCTAGAGGGTGGCATAATTACCGAGTACATTTCAATATATAATTATGTAGAGTTATATAGATGGGTATATATTAATATGTATTTCTGTGTTGGTTTGCGTTTTGATATATTTTTTCCAGGTACCACAACGGCAGCAGCTGTTACCAGCACTGTGCCTGGCCATTTGGATACCTCGACGTCATCTACTGAGAAGCCAACAACTACTGTAACACCAATAACAACAACCACTTCTAAACCCAATGAAACTACAACTATACCAACAACCACTTCTAAACCCAATGATACTACAACTATACCAACAACAACAACACCAGTAACAACAACACCTGTCCCACCAACCACACCTCCCACTAACACCACCACCACAACCACTAAACCAACCACATCCACAACTACGCCAGCATCGACAACCACAACACAACCAACCACAACTCCGGCTCCATCACCATCAACCACCACACAGGCACCACCAGTACCTCCATGCCGACGTTTCGATGGATCCTCATTCATTGGCGGCATTGTCCTAACTCTGGGACTGTTGGCCATCGGCCTAGTCGCCTACAAGTTCTACAAGGCTCGCAATGAGCGTAATTACCAGACTCTTTGAGCCGCCACCGCCTTTACGTCGGCCTTCAATGCTGCAGCCGGTTCGGCCGCAGCATCAGCAGCCGCATCTCATAACAATTCCGCCACCGATGCAGCCGAACGTGTAAGATTTGTACAACCTTCGATACCGTTGCGATCACCGCCTGCCCAGCCGCCGCCGCCTCCGCCAGGAGGTGCTTCAGCTGCTGTTTCTGGTGGTGGTAGTGGAATCGGGATGGGAGGTTTGTCATTGCAAAACCAACAACAAGGTTCGCCATCGGCCAGAGACCGGCTGCTGCATACGTAATTTATTCTCGGGGCACACACATATATAGGCATATATATATATATAATACCGAAACTATATCTATCCAAAGAGTCCCCCTTCTCATTCTTCTTAAAAAACAACTAATCGCAAACCTCTGAGTCAAATTGAAATATTAAAAAAAAAAAACAAAATTTAATTCGAATTCCGATTAATTGTTTATGCCCTTATACATTTCATATAAAAAGAAACAAAACTTACTTTACTTTATTATCCACATATATATATATATATATATATGTTACACCAAATCTCCCCCACTCCTCTTATTCGTATATGCCCTATCAGCTTGAACAAAATAATATATATATATATAATATGTATATCGGAATATACAATTTATAAATCGAATGAATCACAATGCATATGCGGTTTTATTTTTCACAATCAGTAAATGTCAGCGGATGTTTAAAGCCTTATTCAAACTGAAATTATCAAAAATGAATAAATATATACATATAGGCACACATGCATATATATATATGTATAAATATATATATATACAATTTATCAGAGAGAGACAGAGATGTGTAAATGTTTGTATGGTAAGAATACAATAACAGCAAATATGTGAGACTGCTTGATAGAATGGGCGAAAAGTGAACAGGAAGAAAAAAAATTTTTGAATAATGATTGTTGAACAGGACAAAGATAAGGAGAAACAACTTGATAACTAAATGTAATTTAACTTTTTTTTTGTTTTTGTTTTTGTTCATTCTTTCTGTTTCTGCAAAAGAAAATTATAAATTTTGAGCATATTTACACAGTTTTAATAACAACTCGAACATTATTAGAAACTAAGCAAATGTACTACTATGAAAAGAAAACCGATTAGAGCGCATCCGATCGAGGTTGGCCTTAGTTAAAAGAAAACTATACAGCTTGGTAGCGGGCTTAAACCAAAGTTAGCTCTAGACACTATCTTAACACCCAACTGTATCACTAGGATAACACAATATCCATAAATGTTGAGCTAACTTTGTGTTTGGTTCATAGCTGAAAGGCTAAAATGCCAATTATGCCAATTAGAAAGAATTCGATGTCTAGAAAATTGTTGTGTTAAATTCCTAGAAATCTCTTGAAGGATTTCGGAATCAGTTGCTACCTCGAATTGGATCTCTTCTACATCGTTTATCTCTAAATGTGCATTTTTTTTATTTCCTGTGCTACTCAAATATAACAAAAAGAAAAACAAAAACAAATATGTATGTATATTCCTAAGCTTAAGCTTTGCCAACAAACACGAATAAAAGAAAAAGTTAAGGAAATAGTCGAAACACACCTTACACCATTGCAGGAAATTGAAATCGCCTGATCTAATCTTATATCTATCCTTCAACTGTACCGATTTCCCTCCTACACAATCATTTGGCCCCAAAATGTTTTTGGCTACAGAATGAGAACATATTATGCAAATATAATAATATAATGCGAATGTTGAATATGAATATTTTGTATTAGAAATTCAATTATTAAAAACTAAAAACCCCTTATTCCCGCTTATTGTTAGATGACATCATCCCAGCCCGGTAATAAATCTGTAATCTATGCACTGAAAACAAAAACAAAAATCTCATAAATATCTAAGCTTAAATAACCAATTTATTGTATATCATTGGGCCTACTACAATATATATCTATATATATATGTATAAACAACAATAAATCAATATTTTAAAATTGACAAAATTAATGTATTATCGTTTATTTATAGCAATTAAGACAAAGTTTGTAGTTTAGTTTCTAAACTATCTGCTTTAGTTTTTTGGCAGGAACTTCCCCATTGTCGGCCAATTGGCGTTTCTGTTTTTGGGTCTTCTTATTCTTTTTGTTTTTGCTGTTATTTTTTCTGTTGTTAAATCGCAGCAGCAGTTTGGTGCCACTTAAGCTAAATGGTTGCTTGATCACTTTTCGAGCATCATAGGTGGTAGGCATGGTCACGGAGGCCGCATTGAAGTCACGGAATTTACCCTTGCCCGACTTGATTTGTATATCAACTGCATTTTCAAACAATTGACGTACTTGGGCGACAGACGAAGTCTTTGGCAAATTGCAAATGACAAGTGTTGAGGTAAAATTATCCTTTCCGCCTTTTTCAACCTTCTTGGCTGCACGTTTCATCAATGACTTGGTCTTCTTGTTCTCCAGCGACAGTGTCTTGCGGGCCACCAAATCGTTAATAAACTCATGGGATTCAGTTTTGGGAAGGCTTACAAAAATGCCCTTAAAATCGTCTTTGCCCTTTGCAATGTCCTTCTTAATGTCCGCTAAAGCTGCGTCACGATCTTCTTGAGACTTGAAGTCTACCAGACAAAAGCGGGCATGTTTCTGTCGCGGCTTAATGGGTTTGGCTATTAGTTGATGCAGTGACTTAACTTTCTTCACGAACTCTGTCTCGTCCAGAGGCAATTTTTTTGGGAAACGAAGAAAGAGACGTGTGCCCTTTATCTGGTCGTACTTGTTGTGTAGTTGTTCATCGATGATTTCGGCCTTAGTCTTAGGTTTGGATTTTTCCTGATTCTCGTCATCATCATCATCAGTGTCAGCATCATCTTCTTCTATATCTTCATCTGTATCGGAATCTGTGGAGCTGGCTGCCAAATCCAATTCATCTTCCTCCTCGTCTAGCTCCTCACCGTTCTCCTCATCATCTAGTTCCTCTCCGTTCTCCTCGTCTTCTAGTTCCTCTTCGATCTCCTCGTCCTCTAGTTCCTCTCCGTTCTCCTCGTCATCTAGTTCCTCTTCGGTCTCCTCGTCTTCTAATTCCTCTTCGGTCTCCTCATCTTCGTTCTCTTCAAGATCTACTTGCGGCTGCTTCTCTTCGACTTTAGTGACATTTTTATTCACCTTTTTCTTCATTTTGTGGAAATATTGAGCACAAATCTATAAAGTTAAATAAGTTAAAATGCCTATATTATTATTCTCTGCAATGGGAGAGCGAATATGTCAACAATTGTTTTTAACACGCGCACATGGTCCGAATTAACAGACTCGCAATAAGGTAACAGACTCAAAATTGTATTAACAGGCTCACAGTGAGTTAACAGACAGATCAACACGTGCGGCGTTTTTGATTTGTTTATTTCGATTTGGCACAATAAAACTTTACCAAAATGGGAAAAAAGGACAAGAACAAGAAGAAGGGAAAGGGCGCCGAGAAAACAGCCATGAAAACTGACAAAAAGTTGGCAGCCAAACAGAAGAAGATGTTGGATAAACTGGGAGAGGTATGTAGAATCTGCCGACCTGCTAAAGGCGCACTTATTTACTTTTGCCTGTCTCTTATTCATTTTTAGTCTGATATAAATGAAATCGTTAAGAAATTGGAGAGTGAAGAGAGCCGGTTGGCCACCATACATGAAGAAGTCGTTCCAGTTCCAAGTCCCAGAGCTAATTTTACTTTGGTGTCCCATCCTGACAAAGAGGAACTAATCATGTTTGGAGGAGAGTTCTACAATGGCGCCAAAGTCTGTGTCTATAACGATTTGTTCTTCTACAATATCAAATCCAAGGAATGGAAACAGTTGCGTTCGCCGGCAGGACCCACACCGCGCAGTGGCCATCAAATGGTTTCCTTAGCCAGCAACGGAGGTGAATTGTGGGTCAGTATCAATGGAAGTTGCCATAAAAAATCTCTGTATGAGTAATTGTTCTTTTTAGATGTTCGGTGGAGAGCATGCTAGTCCCTCACAGCTGCAGTTCTATCACTACAAGGATCTTTGGAACTTAAACCTCAAGACACGGAAATGGGAAAAGATCTTGGCTCCGAACGGACCCAGCGCAAGGAGTGGCCATCGCATGGTAGCTGCCAAGAAGCGTCTTTTTATATTTGGTGGTTTCCACGACAATAATCAGTCCTACAATTATTTCAACGACTTGCATATATTCTCCCTGGAATCGTATCAGTGGTTAAAAGTAGCAATTAGTGGTGCTGTTCCTCCTGCACGCTCCGGTTGTTGTATAGCAGCTGCGCCTGATGGCAAACTGTTTATATGGGGCGGATACTCTAGAGCCTCCATGAAAAAGGATATAGATCGTGGTGTCACACACACGGATATGTTTGTTCTGAACCCAGAAAGTAAGACTTGAGTTGATAAAACTTTTCAATCGATTATATCGTTTTAATGCCTAACAATTTTTACAGAGGGTTCTGCCGAAGGTGATAACAAATACAAATGGAGCTTAGTCAAGGCTGGCGGTTATCATCCGAAGCCACGAAGCAGCGTTGGCTGCACTGTGGCTGCCAATGGCAAGGCCTATTGCTTTGGCGGCGTTATGGATGTCAATGAAGACGATGAGAATGTCCAAGGACAGTTTAGTGAGGATTTATTGGCCTTCGATATGAGCTCTCAAACCTGGCGTTTTCTAGAAATTTTGGGCAAACCCAAAAAAGATAATCAAAAGTCCATAAATGATGTAGAAATGAGTGAAACGGCTGCTCCGGAACCAACGCCAGCAAAGACTGTGACCACCACCACAGACGGCATATTTACTGTGACAGTCGGTGGACCAAGTGGCAGCAGCAGCTCTGCGGTTCCCTATGTGTCAAAGATACCTAGTCTATTTGCCAATTCAGCGCGTCCCTCTAATGTACCATCACCTCGCATGAATCCAGGACTTTGTGTGTGCAAGGGCAATTTATATGTGCTTGGTGGACTCTTCGAGGAGAATGAAAAGCAATTTACATACACCGATATGTATTCCTTGGATCTACATAAATTAGATGAATGGAAGGTTGTTATAGCGCCTGCCAAAAAGGATCACGATTGGGTGGATAGTGAGAGCAGCAGTTCCGATGAGGAGTTCAGCAGTGCTGATGATGATGATGATGACGGTGACAGTTCTAAAGATTCCGACATGGATACAGACTAAAACTAATGGACATTAGAAATTGATCGTTTGCATGAACTATAAGAATATATATATTTAAATTTTTGTTTAACAATCTTATTTACATAATGGAAAGTTAACATGTTTTTGGAATTTTTGGCACAAGGGAGACGACATCATAGTTCCAGGATTTCAGTTAAAATGTCTTTGGTATCATGTGGCGAAGTCACCTTATGACCAATAACGCGAGGATCAGTATAGATCTCGAAATCATTACCACCTTGTTCGGTCTTATCACCAAAGAAGTGAATTTCCTTGTACTTATTCTTATAGTTAGCCTCAATGTGTCTAAGGCAATATGTTTTGTCCCAGCCATGTGGGAAAACATCAAAACTAATCTGGCCACCAATACTGTATGTGAGATCAATGTCAGCGAATTCCTTTTTCAGTGTAGCTATCATTTGTTCTCGTACTTTATGCTCCTGGTCGTAGGCAGCAAACATGTTACGCTCCTCCCGGCTACATTGGCGACCAATAGGACAGACGTTCATCATACCATTTCGGAATTCTATAAACGTTCCACGCTTAATCGGAATGTCCAGTTCAGAGAGATATCGTAGCACAAAATTGATGAACCGCTTCAAAGTGGATTCGCCCAAGTGTTTAATGATATTCTGTTTACCGACCTCTTGGGCACGCTCAATTTGCACCAGTCCATTCTCGGGAAATACGAAATCAAATTCATTCAATATCTTTTTGCCATTCAGCTGTTCAAACATCTTCTCCAAGTCAGAGCCACCGACAATTCCAATGGTCGCCCGCGGCTTCACCTTCGAGTAAAAGAATTCTTCGAATTCTGGTTGCACGACACTTCGTGGAAATGTGAGAGTGCCATCCACATCGAAAAGCAGAAGGATTTCATCACGCTTCAGCTTGGATGAAGTCATTCTAAATACAGTTCGAACTACGAAAGAATAAGGTGTTCTAATTGGAATGAATCAAACAATCATAATTTATCATGACCACGTATCACATTGCCGGCGTTGCCGTATACATAATATGTTGTCGTCAGTGATGCCTAACACTTCTCAATTTGGCTAATAAGCTGCTTTTCCCGCTGGAACGACACAATCTGGGGCGGTTAAAATAATTTTTTTTTAAGACTTTAAGTAAGTCTAAACAATAAAATATTGGGTATGTGAAAATTATAAAATACGCTTTTTATTTCATTATTTAAAAATGGTGCATTATTTAAGAGCCGGTCTTCTGAGCCGGATTAGCCATAAGCAGGATTAGCAGAAAATTTGATTCAATCTTCATTACAACAGTACATAAATCAAAAGAGGATCGCCACGAATTTCAAAAACCAAAAACAAAGAGGAAACATCATAAAGATAAATCATCAATGGTGCTTTAAAAATAAACAATATCATATTTAATATTTTGTTAATTAATTGTCTGTATTAAAATGATTACTGATATGTTTTAAAACAACATTAAATGGGCGTTATTAACCGTAAATATTTTTTTTCTTTTTTTGATGTTAATATTTTATTTGTGTTGTCTCAACTTCAGACAGCTTTTACAACGAATCTGAGCTTAATAAATTGAGTCAACGTTATCGGATGCAGACGCTTTTGCCTACGCATCCGTATATAGTCAACAGATATTGACAAAGCTTTCAGATTCAGTTATAAGTATACATATTACCAAGAAGCAAAAGGAAGCGAACTATCCTTGCAAAGTTTCTTAATCAAAAATTTGTCTAATGTTTGTAAACTTTTTACTGTGCTTCAGCCGAGTCGATATAACCACCAACTTCAGATTGTCTTTTTTTCTGTAAACTCAGTTTTTGAGCTATTCGAATAAAACCTGAAAAAGATTTAAGTTTTTTGTTTCACACTAATTGACAATTCAACTGCTTTAAACAGTTGTGAAAATGAAAGAGAAAGAGACTCTCATAAAACGCTCCTACTGGACTGCTTGAAAAATATCACACCTTATACGTCCTTTCTTATAAACGGTTACTATACGAACTGTTGATAGTTTTAAAAAGTAGTGTTGGTAAAAGGAACCAATAAATTAAATTTTAAATATTAATTGTAGCAGATGATTAAAACATGTACATATGTATGTACACTGGTGTTAATATTTCATTATTTGGGAAAACACCAAGCTATGTCACTTTCTCGGAAGAAAGTTATTGTCCATTAAGCCGTATAGTGCATAAAGGGTAAGATTTCAACAAGATATCTAGAAAACATTTAAAAAAATCCTTAGGACGGAAGACTTTTATCTTGGATTCTGAAACGTCTTAACCGAACGTTTATTAATACATATGATGAATATGTACTATGTACATCGGAAACTCAAGACTTTTTGCGGTATTTAAGCATCTTTACAAGCCATACAAGTATATGGTTTTGGTAGTTTTTGATTGGTTATCAAAAATCAGGTAGTAGCTATTTTGCGATAGGAAACACTGTTAATATATACATATAAAAAGAAATTGGGTTTAGTTCTTAATGACAGCCTCAAATTTGGTTTATTATACAACATTACGACTTTAATATTTTACAGTCATCATCCTTTATTGTTAAGGTTGCTACTTTAGATTCCTATGCTGCAGTTCATCTCGCTTGGTTTTACTGTACTCTTGCAGGGACTTGTATTTGTCCGTGTTTAACATGGGATCTATCACAACTGGATACAGAGTTAGGCCAACTGCTCCGACAATGCAGGATACAAAGCCCACGAATCTCCAACCCCGTAAAACGGCCATGGCAACTGGAGCAATAAATTAATACAAATTCTAGTTTCTTGGCCTTTTCGTAACAAGCAAATTGTGTCTTAGAGATGCACCAACTGGGAACTAGTTCAACGCTAGTGTTGCCAGATGTTTTAAAATTTGGCTACAATTTTGAGCCGATTTTTAGTGAGATTTTCAAATAGGGTTTACTTGTGTTAACTTAAACTATCAACAGTTAAAAAATTTACTACTAAGAACATTTTTTAGTTGTAACTTCAGAGTTGAGTAAAACGTCGAATTTAATTCAAATTTTAAACTATAATCTCCATTAGCTATTTGTTGTGGCGGGATTTTTATAATACTGGCAGCACTGGTCGAAATTGTGAGTCAGGGCTACGGAGTAACAAGTGCGAGCTAGGCTTGGGCGTGTCGTGTTAGTCGTTATTCTTTTCTTTAAATGTTTTTGCTTTTAAACTCTTCTTAATCGCATTTTTATTTTTATAAAATCATGTTGGGAGCTACAGTTAATTTAGCTCTGATAGGCGCGCTTTATCTTATACTGCCTTTTACATACGGTAATTAAATAAACCTTGCTCAAGTAACCAAGTAATGCTTGGACTTGGGGCGTTGCTCTTCGACAATTGTAAATACCACAATATTATGTTATTGTTTGGTTTTCTATTTTCGTTACAGCACAACATCACTACGATGAGCACAAGACTAGCAACATAATATGGTGCACCAAGAGCCAGGAGGAGCAATACAAGTGTTTAAACTTGACACAAGCCATAGAGAGGGACAGAGCCCTTTTTGATGATGTATTTCTTGATTTGACCTGCTTCATGGCCTATAGTGCCGATGAGTGCATTCATCATATTGATCGTGAGAAGGCTCACATAACTACCCTAGATGCAGGCGATGTGTTTACATCTGGGCGTTATAACTCCCTCATACCTATTATGCAGGAGAAATTGGAAGGCGGTTTCACCGAATATGAGTCTGTGGCAGTGGTTAAGAAGGGTTCTCTTCAAGATGTCTTCAACCTAAGGGATTTGCGTTACAAACGGGCGTGTTTTCCTTGGGTAGGAAGTCTAGCAGGTTGGATAGTGCCCATACATACGGTAAGAATCGATCTCGATCATCGTCTATTAATATACATTAAAATTAAATCATTTCTAATCTGTTCTAAACACACAGCTGCAAAAGGAAGGCGGCATGGAAGTGGTAGATTGTAATAATCAAGTCAAAACTGCCGCCAACTATTTCAATAACTCGTGTGCTGTTTACTCCTTGACTGATAAATACAATCCCATTGGCGATAATTCAGACAAGTGAGTTAATTTACATATATAATTTGTTCCTCGGCTTGAACAATCGGTTGCCTCCTTTTCAAGATTGTGTACTTTATGTACTGGAAAAATACCTGGTGGTCGCTGTTCAGCCGCAGATCCTTACTATGGCTATGATGGTGCGTTTCGTTGCCTCCTAGAAGCAGGAGATGTGGCCTTTTTGCGTCATTCTACCGTCTCTGAGATGCTACAGAGCGCTGAATTCAGTAAGACAGATGATGATAATGCTTAACAATTGATAAAACACCTTTTAACTATTAATCAATTTTCTAGAGAGCTTGTCGCCTAACAATTTTGAACTATTGTGCCGTGGCGGTAATCGTGTTCCCATCACGGATTACCGACAATGCAGCTGGGGTAAAGTGCCTGCCGATGCTGTGGTAACCACCTCAGCTCGTAGTTTTCGGGATCGCAAACTATATCAACAGTTCTTGAAACGTATTGTGGAATTGTATTCCGAAGGATTAAGAGAGACTCCGAATAGCCAACAACAAATAGGCAATGGTGGTTTCAATTCCTTCAATGATCAAAATCGTAACTATCCCTACGATCAACAGCAATTCGGCAATGGTCCTTACGACAATGTCAATGCATACAACAATAGGAATCAACAGAATCCCTATGATCCTTATGACTCCAATCCAAATTATCGCAATGATCGCTTGGACAGCAGTTTCACCACTGAACGCAATCCCCTTGATAGCAACTCGTCCGTTCTCTATGAAAAATTCCATGTATTCGACTCGAAAAGATATGGCAAAACCAATTTGCTCTTCCAGGTAGACAACCTCATTGTCATTTCATTGACATTTCATTCAATATATTAATACAAATTTAATTATTTTGTAGGATGCCAGTCGATCCCTCACTGCCATACCGCAAGATGATCAGAGTTTTACCAAATACTTGCAAGATTCCATTCATTATATCTATGGTATACGCGAGTGTCCAGTGCCAGCAATGACATTGTGTGTGACCTCTGATCCAGAGTTCGAGAAATGCGTTAAAATGAAAGTAAGTATCTTCTAAGTTTAAAAGGAAATGAACTTTTCTACATATACAAATATATATAATTTCCAGACTGCTCTGAAAGCGCAAATTTTGAAACCTGAATTGATCTGCAAGAAGATGCATTCCCACATAAATTGCATGCAACTGATTCAGGCCGGCAAGGCTGATATCTCTGTCTTCGATGCCGGAGATGTTTACACGGGAGGACTTAACTACGATCTGGTTCCATTCATGTCGGAGGTATACAATTTGGGCGAACCTGAATACTATGTGGTGGCTGTTGCCAAAGAAGAAGATCCCGATACTGAGCTCACCTATCTAAAGGGTAAATATACCTGTCATACGGGCATTAATATGGCCGCTGGTTGGACATACCCAATGGCGTTCCTCATCTCGAATGGTTGGATTCGTCCATACGGCTGTGATTCGGTGCGCGCTGCTGCTGAATACTTTACCAAATCGTGTGTCCCCGGTGCCACTAGCAGTGAGTATAACACGGGTGTGCCCTATGACAGCATGTGTGATCTGTGCCATGGCACAAGCTATCGCTATTGCCGCCGTGATGCTTCCGAGGATTATTATGGCCATACGGGCGCTTTCCGTTGTCTGGTAGAGGGTGGCGGTCATGTTGCATTTATGAAACACACCACTGTCATGGAAAGCACCGGTGGCAAACGCAAGGAATGGTGGGCCCGAAACGCTCTCAACGATGACTTTGAGTTGCTTTGCACCGATGGCACTCGCGCCGAGTTGCAGGACTACAGACGGTGCAATTTGGGCAAAGTGAAGGCCAATGCTGTGGTTACACGCGGCGGTGTCAACTACAATGAAACCCAACTGAACGCTTACATTAATCTACTGACCTATGCCCAGCAATTGTATGGCCGCAAGGATGTGGATGCTTTTAGTTTCAGTATGTTCGAGTCACCCCTCGGCCATTACGATCTAATCTTCCAGGATGCCACAAGACAATTGCAGATAATTCCAACTGAGCAACGACGTTACGACACATATCTGGGCGGGAATTTTATGCGCGCTCGTCGCATAACCGATTGCTATGCCGGTGCTTCTCAGTTGGCCATCTCGTCGCTGTTATTGCTGTGCCTCAATGCAATAGCCCTGAGATTATTCCTTTAATGTGCCCTCAGATGGTTGATTAATATGGTTTATCAAAATACATTCCATTAGAGGTCTTTAACACCTAGTAGTCTAATCGAATTACGAATTATGGCGAATCTCCAGCACAAATAAGACATATCTTCTAATATATATATATATTTAAATAGGAACCTCTTTACACTCCAAATATACAAAACATAAATATGTTTTTTATTGTAAACTAATTATAAGACAGATGGACCCGCCTTACAAATAGGGGTCAGAGCCTTTTATAACCGAGTGCCTTTCAAATCGTCCTTTGCATATATATGTATATATTTACATACATACATACATACATACAAAACATACATACAATTTTGTCCGTCCCATAGATTTTAAACGAATTCGACAAAAGCCGTCCAGATTATAAGTAAAAATTTAATAAATATATGTATTTAAAAATTTGTTTTGCATTTCTTATTACTAGTAACTAACAATAAATAGGGGTTAATTGGATCTAGATATGTTCGGAATCTTTCTATTTTGCTAAAGAAAAATCTGGACACAGATTGAAGATCCTGGCTTGTACTTCTGACAGGACATCCGCCTCGCTAGCAAGTTTTTACAACTAATCGGAAATCTTAGGTTGAATCAATACAAATCACTCACTAATGGCATATTAAAGATTGCAGATTTAGTCAGTTGGCATCTTAAGTCTAAATGATTCGCAGAATTTAATTGTCAATAATTTGCCAGTTTCGGTCATGAAAGATTGAATTCTTTACTCTCGGCAGCTATAGTTCCCCTGAACGTAGCCCAATTTCGACAGTATACAGGTTGTTTGGTCTCGCAACCGTAAAATTATGCCAGGTTGAAAAATAATTTTGATAGGATTTTCAAAATACTAAGCCAGATATTCAAGGAATAAAACCACACAGATAAGATTCGGTGGCATTCAGAGGTTTATAAAGATTAATTAATTTAACATTGCAAGTTTAACAAGACAAGAACGTGTTCTCCATTTAGGTCCTTCGGGGTTACCGACCGTACTTTTGATAGACCCACTCTTTGTTATCCAGCGGACAGACGTTGCGTGTCTTTAACCATCGGGCAATGCAATGATAGTGAAAGGCATGATTACACTCGCCCCAGGCCACAGTGCAATCCTCTTTATTGCCATTGGGATCTGCCTGACATTCGATGCACAGGTCCATAATGTGATTCCGGCAAATGGCACAATTTTCAACGGCTACATCCCACGACCAGAGGCCATGGGCCACCCACTTCTTGACGACAAAACGCTCCGCTTGATTGCTAACACCACTGCCTGAGGCTGGCTCATCGTTAAAGTCTTCCAGATCATGGTAATCCTCAATATCCTCCTCCTCCATCTCGTCGGCCATGCTAAACAAATTTCAATTTGAATTTAACTTTCTAAACTTCTGTTTTACCGAATTAATGTTCAAAATGTTAATATCTACATATGTTTTAACACTGTCAATAAATTTGGAAATAATAGATTTATGTAAGAAATTCCACAGACTACTTGTGACATTTAAGCATACATCATTACAGGGTGATATTTGTTTTTAGTTTCATATTTGATTTTTATTTTCAGCATAAATACATTTACGAATTGATTTGGTGATAAAATACTAACAGTTTTCTTTTCTCATATTATATCTCTCTATATATCTTTTCTCTGTATTGTTCACGTTAACCACTTTGTTGTTGTTGTTGTTTTTTTTTCTTTTTCTTTTTTAAATACATAAATACGTAAATATATATGTATGTATATGTGTGTATGCATGTGTATGTGGAAGGGTCTTACGTATGTGTATGTGTTGGTGGTGTGTAAATAAATAATTCATTTCGCTTTGTATACAATTAATTAGGTAGTTTGTTCATTTTTCTTCGTTTTTGAATAATTGTTTTGGTTTTTGTATTTGTTTTTTTATTATTATTATTATTATTATTGTAAAATTTAGAATAATTTTTCATTTTATTTTGCAGCACTTGCGGCGTGTGATAAAGAGATACATTCCTTTGATTTTTTGTTTGTTTGTTTCTTTTTCCTTTTTAGTAAATGGAGTGAATGATTATATACATACAATATAAATATATATATGTATGTATATAGATAGTATAATCATAATAATGATAATAGATAATAATCAGCTGCCAGTTTATAATCATATGTCTACGGGTACTAACAATACGATAGATTTGGATTTTGTTTGTATTTTTCAAAATACATACATATCTGAATATTTTTGAAAAAATTACATCACATCGTCCATGTAAAACGGGAGGGATATTTGATTAGGTAGACAGCGGAAGATTGTTGATTTGGGGATTGTCGATAGAGAGGGAAAAAAGTGCTTGGATTGCTTGGGTCATACATAGAGATAAATATATATATATATATATATATATATTTATAAAGATAATGATCTAATCATCCTCATCGTTGATAGCGGCACTGCTGCGAGAGATCTTCATATAGGCGGCACAGATGCACTCACAAACGAAACGATATTGACTCTGTGAACAAGATGGACGGATGGATGGTCAGAAATGTACTAGAAGAAATGGAAATGTGATGTACATACCACATTTTGAACCATGCAAGCACGCTGATCACGCATGGCGCGTACTATATCCAAAGGATAGACTGGCTCTCGAGCCTCCATAAGGGCCAAGGCAGTGTCCATTAGAATTAGCACACCAGTTCGTCCTATGCCCGCTGAGCAATGCACAATCACAGGTGGATTGGCGGCACTGATGCATCTGTAAGGAACAGCAGTAGTACAATACAATTTTCTTGTTAAATAGCCCTGCGCATGGAATATCTTACTGATGCACGCTGGTCGACACGGGTGTCTCATCCTCGGGCGTGGCACCATTGCTGGCGGCACACTTGCGTTCACTCATCAGTCCACCATTCTCATCGGCATCGGCATCCAGTAGACGCACTTGCTTCAGACTCTCCTCAATCTCCTGCAGTAGGGTGCGATTTCTGGCGGTACGCACACGTTCGGTGAACTCCAAAAACAGATTCGGATCGGAGGGCACACAATGATCCGGCCAGGCTAGATATTGCATGTGATGTATATGTCTCTGTTCGTGCTTATCCTTGAGAACGAATTCACGAAAAACAAAGCTACCGGTCTCATCGGGCTTTTCGCTTAAACAGCGCACAGAGAAGCCATCGGCTAGCTGGAGCTCTTCACCGGTTACTGGCCAATATTGATGACACTTCTGGCGACCGGCCTCCATCACTGTGGTGAGCATGACAAGCAGATGGCTACTCTCCTGCTGGACCATGCGCCAAAAATCCGTTGTCGTACTGGCCAATGGTCCTTGGGTGGCAATATAACGATTAACCACACCACCTGGAATCTCCATATTCACATAATTGGCATTGATATAGTCTCCAGTTAGAGAATTGACCAGCGACACTCTGGTGCAGTCATCTAGCATGGGGAAAGGGAATAATAAGAGAATTAACAAGGAGCACTTAGGTTGTATTTTGAAATTCACTTACAAGGCGATATGTCACGATAACGATTCTTGGCTGCATTTGCTGGTTTGCGTGCCTCGGTAATGGCCAGATCTGGATTCTTGCGATACATTAGCTCATATTGGGCCAGCAAAGCACCAGAGGCCAGACCATCGCTTAAAAGCAACAGACTTTGGGTAAAGAGAGCATCGCCATCGAGTAGATTCGAATGTGAACCAATCTCATCACTCTCTGGCACATACTGATACAGGGGCTCCTCTTCAAGCAGCAATGGAGCCGATCTCTGTGGCCGCACTGTAAGCAGAAGCTCACCACTGGCCTGATGACGGCATTCCCGTATCATGGACACCACTTGTTCATGCCTTAAGCCATGAACATCCCGTCCATTGATCATCAGCACCTCGTCCCCCTCACAGACGCGTGGCGTGCAACGATCTGCTGGCGTATTGGGCACCACTTTCGACACCTGAACCGGTAGCCCCAAATCGACGCCACCTTTTACATTGAATCCATAGCGACCTTGTTCATCGGCTTGTAGACGTATTGTTATCAAATCACTGCCACTATCCGGCTGCTGAGATTGACCTACAGCATCGGCTATGGTCGTGGGCAGCAAAATGGGACTATGCTGACCTGAACTATACGCCGGCGGCATGGGTGATGGTGATGCCGATTCAAAGCGCCTTGTGCACTGTTCAATAAAGCCGACATCCCTAAAAGACAGACAGAGAGAGAGAGAGAGAGAGCAAGGGATTAGAAAATAAGCCACTAATTAAGAAATAGCCAACTCACAATTGTATGTCATATTCATCGCTCTGCTGCTCCCAGGCCTTGCGTGGCATGGATTCCACTTCCTTGGACGTTACCTTGTTGTCATGCGGACGGCTTGTCTTTGTAATGGTCAATATGGTCGATGGCCCTTTACCATTGTGAGAGGCAACGCTCTCTGAGCCACTGCCTCCACTATTAAGCAGTGGAGTGCCACCAGCTGAACTACTGCCAGCCCCACCACCACCGGCCAGCAGTCGTTTGCTTGGCGAACGTACAAATACCTTATGGATGCGACCACGTTGCTTTGACTCTTGCACCGCCTGGAGCTCCGTTCGGCCCGAATAATAGAATTTACTGCCCAGACTTATATTGAGGAAGCGCGATAGACGATGCGGCCGCTTCAGACGAAAGAAGCTGTGATGCTCCACACAGGATTTCCATAGGGCCTTGGCATGCTTGTGGCTAATCATACCGAAACCCAATAGAGTGTCATAGTTCTCGCTTGGCTCACGTCTCAATTGTATGAAGAAATCCTTTCGCTTAAACGACACCTTCACCATTTTACTCCACGAGAACGTATTGATGCGCAACGAGTGCTGGAAGACCAACAGGCCGACAGCCGAGACACCCAATTGCAATTCCTTGCCATTCGAATCGGTCGCCTTGTGCAAATCAATTCCATAGAGTTCCAACCGTTTGGCATGCTCCAGATAATTGTATTCCGCATCTGCTGGCAATTGGCCACGATGCAGTTTATGCAATTCGCTAACCTTTCGTTCAGCCTCAGCACTCTGCTCCGAAAGCAATTGAAGTTGGCTTAAATAGCCCGCCTGATGTTCCACGGCATTGAAATCGCCCAATTCAGCTAAAAAAGGTCAAACTATTTTTAGTATTTAGGTTCGATAGAGAGATATCAGGATTAACCACACTCACACTGCACGGTATAGCTGGCAAGCAGGCACTGGGTATTACTGGAGCAGGGCAATTTGCCCAGCAGAATGTTGCGCTTGATTTGCAAATAGAATTGATATCGTGTGAATTCCTCTTGCAAACGGCTGGGATCGCTTACATAAAACTAAAATGAATATTAATGGATGGTTAATTTCAAGTGACTGACTGACTGACTGACTGGGATTACAAACCTTAACCCTAAACTCTAATAATGGAACGGCATCGTTGTCAAGCGAGACGCTGCTGCATTGCTTCTTGAATTGCTTCTGGGCATCGACCCATCTCTGTGGGAAATGAATTTTTCCAATCGAATATATCAAACAATCCCAAAATATAGCCAATCAATTTATCTACTCACCACAACATCACCGGGCTTCTGTGGAAATAATAAACCAAAATAATCCCTTTCGGACAATTCGAGATATTGAAAGACCTGATCTAAAAGCTCAGAGCCTTTCGCACGTTTCTGAAATTGAGAAAAACAAATGAAAATTTAGAGATTAGGATATAAAAAATATTGAAATAAAATTTTTTTTCTATTTATACGGTTTCTTTCATATTTTTTAAATTGGAATTTTATACTTTATTATTTTACATATAAAGAGCTCTCTCATATTGCAATGTTAGCTTTATCGTTCGTAGACCAAATAAAACATATCTTTTATATATATTTTTAATCTAATACTATTAATATTTATATTTGCATTTAAACTATTAAAAGTTTTTGCAACAATATTCTAAATATCATCGAAACTAAAACAAGATTTTACAAAAATGTGAATATAAAGCTTGAAAATTTGAAAAAATGGTTACAATTTTAAAAAAAACTTAATATTGACGACATTATATTTATCACGACTAAGACCTCGTTCTCGTTTCCGAGTCGATCTCAAGTATATATCAAAAACAATCTGTTCTCAATTCCGGGTCGTTTTGTTTTTGTTTTCGAAGCCAACATTCAATTCAACTGCTATCATAACCTTTTCACATTCAATTGTTTGGTTGCCTATTAAGAATAACTCTTGTTATTTAACTGTTTAAACGAAATTACCCGTTAATACTTAGAATTATACTCAACATATTACAGATTAATAGAAAAATATTTGTAAGCTGTCATTTTCATGAAAATATGGGAGATTTTTTAAATAGTTTTCATTCCCCTAACTTAAATTCGGAATCGAAAGCAAGAATTCCACCAAATAAGATTTGGAATCGAGGCTTGATTAATTTGGAGTTATTTGATAGGAATGGAAAACGATTTTGTTTTTATTTATAAACATTTTGAATGGTTTTGATTTAGCTTTACTCGATTTATTGCTAAAATCAAATGAAACTTTCAAGCTTAAAACTAAGCTGAAGTTTGAGTTTTTAATTTAAAAGCCGTTTATCAGTGCATAAAGAGCAAAGAGTTTAAATATTAAAATGAACTTTATTTCATGTCTATGACACATTTCTCCTCTATCCCATACACAGTTGGCAAGTGAAATAACTAAGATATATAATGACTATGTTGCATACATACATATGTATGTATGTATGTATGTAATTGTATCTGTCGCTTTTAATCATGAAACAATTTCAATTTGGTAGACAGATTTCAACTTGATCAGCATTTTATTTCAAAGTGAAATTTTTGCTAAAGAAACTCGGATCAAAAAAAAAAAAAAAACCAATGCGAATGAAGTGCGTGTTTATCTGATGAATTTTCGACTGTTCCGCTTTACAGATGAAAGTGAAAAACAAATAAAAAATGAATAAACAATAAACAGAAAAACAAAAGTTTACCACTTTCTATGAATATGCGCATAATCAAGAAGTAAATTGCACACACACACACACAAAACTATAATTATTATTATTATTACTATCACTAATTTATGATAAAAAAAGGAGTAAGTTAGTTAGGATTAAAGTCAAGTTAGTTAGTTCACCTCGAGCCGAAAGGTGTGCGTGATGTCATCTAGGAATAGGACGGTGACGCATTGCTGCTGCCGTTGTTGGTTTTTCTTGTCGCGCGCCAGGTCTGTGGAGGCACCACGTAGTCGATAGTTTCTGCTTAGATTGCTTAAACGAAAACGCTCAAACATGACCGAACTCCATTCTAATGCCCTTTGGGGTTGCTATCCACATACATATAACTATATATATATATTATTTGGTTGGTGGCTGGCTGGCTGGCTTGACTTGGCTTGGCTTGGTTTATGGCTGGCTCGGCTTCTTGTGTTTTGTTTATTCGATAAAATTGGCAAGACTTTTATTTTTGGGGGGCAGCAGACGGGGGCGGTTAACTGTTGGCTGCTTGTTTTGGATGGATCTCTGATTGACGACGGTATGAAACGGTTGAAATTCTAAAAATGAAGAAGACAAAACATATATATTTATTGCACACAGGTGGGAAATTTAATTGTTTGGCGCCCAACGTGGAGGCACTCGCACTCTATGTCACGTAGAGACATTTAAGTGCAATGAATGACTAATAATAACAATAATAATAATAAAATATTTCTTGTTGGTTTTTGGCGGTCTTTCTCCCCCCTTTCCCCTTTTCACTCTAACTGATATAGATAACACACAAACAACAAAAAAAAACTTACTAAAACTTTCAACACACACACACTGTTGTAGCAAATCGTCTTTGTTTAATGATTGATGTGCCCCGTGTAATTGGCTTAAATACTTTTTAAATGATATAAGTATGTGTGTGCGTGCGTGTGTGTGTGTGTATAGGTATGAACTAGTTGTCCCTTGTTTTGTACCTTCTTTGTTTGACCCGCTCGATGATTAGGTAGTGGTGGTGCGGTGGTGGTTGCTGTGTAAAGTGGGTTAATTCAATTCGCCACTCTTCTCCTTTGTCTCTTTTGCCTTGTTTTGGCCCCCCTCCCTTTTTAATTCTTATTCGTTTGTTTTATTTGCTTTTAGTTTGCTTGCTTTGCGGTTTCCGTTTGAACTCGAAATGCAAATTCAAAGTTGAAACGGTTGAAGAAAAGTTCTTACAAGTTGCAGAAATGGATTTCAAAATGTTTTCAGTAATAGTTGTACTAATTTTTCTTCTTCTGTTGAGTGTAATGTAAAATGTAAAATGAAAAAGAGAAAACTACAAACATATATGTATCGTACATACAGTATACAGTATGTAGTATATTCTTTATAAATACACAATTTCCTGTCACATTGGCAAAAAGCAAAAACAAAGGGAAACCAAAACGATAACGAACCAACAGCACGATATGAAGAAACAAATAAACAAATAAATAAATGTATGGTTCGTTCAACGTAAAGATTTAATCGAAAATCCCATATGGTTAGTGGGTTAAACGCCCCCTTGGCGTTTCCTCGACCGCCACGGAAAGTCTAACACCCCCCTCTTCAATCCAAGTCATTGTCTTGACTATTTCTTAACATTATTATCAATTTGCAGTAATCATTAGCGTAAACATGGCACAAATGCAAATAGCTCAAAACATATGTACCTAACTATTATGTATATTATAAGTAGAATATTCAACAGGTTGGCACAGAAACGAATAGAAGGTTACGTCATCCATTAACTAACTCCTCCCCCACATTGGGTGCCATATTTAGGCGGAAGTCCCAAAGTAGAAACAAAACTTGACCATACATACATGCATATAGAGAGAAAGAAACAAAAGATGTGGAAAAGGTTTTTCCCATTATGAAATTGAAAACGAAACGAAACAGATATATTGAAAGTGTGCGTATATATGTGTATGTCTCTGACCGTGAGAAGGCGGATTTTCGAAGAGAATATTTCAGTTCGTTGACCGACTTTTTGCAGTTTTCCTTCATTTGGTTTAGCTCTCTTTTTCTCTTTGTCAGCTTCCGCGCGGCTCTAACCAGTTCAAATTTAGTCTTATGCAAGCAAAACAAAGAATCATTCTAAGCAGATCTTGTAAGTCATAATGTGATATATGTAAGTATTTACATTTGTGATTGTTAACGGATTGTGTGGGGTATGGAGAAAAGAAATTAGATTTTATGGTTTTAGATGGGATGACACCACCTTTTTAGCCTATAATCGAATTTTTGAATATATGTATGTAAGCATATTTGAGCACTTGGAATGATAATGGACACAAAGACAAGGAGGAGCAGCATTGACAGTTCTAAAAATGTCAACAGCAGCACATCTGGCAACCCTAATCAAAGTCAAATGTTATCATAAAGCTAGAAAGCTTTGCCATAACGACAACGCCAAATTGAATTAGAGAGCCTATAAAAATAAAAATCAATTTTCAATTTGCTACAATTTCATTAAAGGTTCATCAAAAATCATTGGAAAATTTTTAAGGGGAGATTGATTTTCCTATACATAAATATGTACATACATATGTATGTATGTACAAATGTATCGTGACAGGGACGCATTATTTACATGGCATGCATTTGCATTTGTTTGGTTTTATGTGTGTGTGTGTGTATGCAATGGGATTGCTTTTACCGTTATGCGTTAGTCAGGGTTGCCCATGTGTGCAGCACCGAAGAGCAAAAATGGTGTGGGGGCGGGGGGAAGGAGGATTGAGTTGGGGGCTATTGCGATTGCCTTGAGCTGTACATGAATTGGTAGAATGGGGTTGGGCTGGGGTGAGCTGCTTATCGTTGTTTGCCTTTTCATTTTTATTGCTTCTGGGGGTCTTGTGCGGCACCGGCGGCACAGGCACAGGCACCGGCACGGCCCCAGACCCAAGACCCGGGCGGCACGCACATGCACACACACACACATGCAAACATACATATGTTTGTATGTATAGGTTGCACATATTTATGCATGTATATACATATATATACACTGAGAAAAATATTAATTAAAACAATTCATAGAGAAATTAACAGTAATCGAAATTATCTGCAGTGACTAATTAAATAACTAAAAATTACTAACTCCTAGTAGTAGTTAAATATTAGTATTTTGGATAGAATACATAGAGTTGATTGGAAAAGTATCCATAAATCTAACTGTTGCAATGCTATTATAATTGTGCTCTCCATAAGAAAATTGTGTTATCATCCTTTTTTGAGTGTATTTAGTGTTCACTTTTCTTTGTTTTTAAATAAATTGCTAACAAACAAATAATGATTAATTGAATTGAACTGCGAGGAAGCAAAGACGAAAGAATGAAGACTAAAGAACAACAACAAATCGTATCTCTGGCCTTTGCCATTTCCTTCATTACATTGCGTTTCTCGGCTTAAAGCAGCTTGTCTCTATGTGTGCGTGAGTTGTATCGTTTCGTTGTCTCTCTCTCTCTTTCTCTCTCATTAATCAGAAAAGGAAGATGCTGCTGATGCGTTATGCGGGTTAAGTCCAAGGAAGAAACAGACAAGATAATCATAATAATCAGAAACAGAATGAGGAAATCAGGGGGCGGGCGGCGAAGTCAAGACGGTGACATGTACATATGTACATAGATATGTATGTATATAAATATGTAAGCATGTATGTACATACATACATATGTATGCATCTACTAGATAACCACTACAAATGCAAAGACTGAAAATCCCAAGTGCAGGGGAAAAAAAGAGAGTAGTTGTCACCTTTCTCTCTTTCGCAACACTCACCTCTTCCGTTTTTTTTTTTTTCTTAGTTTTGCCTTTCTCTCTATATGGCTGCACTTGAACACAGATTTGTTTATATATATTTATAATTTGTTTCACCTTTTATTTCTTTTCGCTTTTAACAAAAATACTAAATATGTTTCACTCACACATAGAGCGAGCCTAAGAACACATACACGGACACATACGCAAGACTTTGTATATAATATACCCACACAGACACAAGCCGCTTGTGTTTGGGGCAAGTCGATGTGAACACAAAAAAAAAAACAAAAAAAAACCAAAACGTAAACAAAGTTGTAATAATTAAATTATCAAATTTAATTTATTCAATAGTTTCTCATTATAAACGTTGCTTGACACTACTTTACGAACGTGCGAACGAAAAAAACAACTTGTGATTTATTTCAAATTAAAATGATAAATGTAGTGTTGGACACAACACCGATTTTGGTGTTTAACAGAGCCTAGTATTTTTACCCCCTGTTTTAACAGATGTAATATCGATAATTTGACGTTGCCACCATTTTGTAAATATCGATAGTTTTTTTTCGATGACTTCTCTTTGTCTATCACAAAGCAAGAAGTGCACATTCAAGATCTTTTTCAGAAATATAGAAAAAGAGACAACGAAAATTTTCGATGTTTCTTAATTTTGAAAACCTAAACCCAATGCTTAAGATTCTTAAACTTTTAAAATCAAACAGGATTCATAGTTATATGTATTACTAAATAAATAATATAGTATTACTGAAAGTACTTTTTTTCTAAGACGAACTTGAAACAGAATATCAAATCGATCGATTGCATCACTGCTTTTCGAACCAACGAATATTACCGGGATTTATAGATGCACGCCTGCTTCGAGATTGATAGATATTGCTTCATCTAACAATATAATGGGAAGTTTGAGAAATATTAGGACAATTCGTGAAATTGTGTTTTTATTCAACATTTATCTGCCGTAAAATTGTCATAAAAAAAAAGAAAAGGTACTGTAACACGGAGGAGTTTGGTAAAATAAAATAAAGTAAAGTAAAGTATAAAAGCCGATTTATTGGTGTTTATATTAGAATAAAAATTATTTATTCTAATATGTATGTCTTTTAGAAGTTTTAAACTGGATATTTTGATCAATAATTGCCGTCATAATTAATAGCTTCTACACCATGTGCCCGTATCAACAGGTTATTTCTCTACAATGTAAAAATGTACGTAAATACATATGTATTGTTTGTTTTATTTAAAAATTACACATTGTACATTTCAGGGAACAGCTTCTGAAATGCATTTGCCTAAAAGAAACTTCTTGTCAAATAAAAGCAAAAAAAAAAAAAAAAAAAAAAAAAAAAATAAAAAACACGATGATCAAACTTTAAAGTAATCGGTCCGTTTTTTGTTTACAGAATTTGCGGGCGGGCACATGTGAAAATTTTTGCTCATACCAATGATATTCGCAATAGTGCCGGGTTGAAGTGCGGATCGAAAGCGAGCTAACAGATTGCCAACAGTCTATGTTAACACAGTTGGAACGGAAAGATTAAAGTATATCAAGTATGTGCAGTATTTGTGTAATGAATGGAGAAGCGGATGGAGCTCAGATAAAAATAATCTCGTTTGTATTGCCAAAATGCGAAATCCATTCAACAAGTTGCTAAGGCAAACCTTTTTTTTATCGTTTATACTTAAATGTAGTATATAGGCATTCATTGAATACACGTGCCATCATCTAGAGAATTCAAAGCAGATACATACATATTTTGACGTATGTACATACATATGTTGCTCTTCACGAGGTCAATAGCATTTCATGTATTTGAATACATATGTATGTATGTACATATGTATGTACAGTGAATTATCTTCGAGTTTGTGCAGAACCACAGGATCCCATATACATAATTGCAGACTTTTCTCAATAGCATTTTTATCGAAGAATACATTTTTTTACATTTGAAGTCCAGATTGGCTAAAATCTTCGTACTTTTTGTTATATTGGGAATTAGGAATACTTCTTATGGAAGTGAATCCAGGGATTTTTGTTACGAATGTACGAATTTAAATAATTACTTTTTTTTAATTAGTATGATGAGATTTAAAAATAATTACTCAATTTTTGCATGATTAATTTAAATTAAATGGTTAATAAGATATGTAGATAAATAATTAAGTAGAGAGTTCTACACCATTACTCTTCTAAATATATATATATTAATGATTTGAAATTTCCGAATATAGTTATGGACAAAAGTCTTTGTTAAGTAATTTTAATGATATTTGGGTAAAGTTTTTGCAATTTATCCAAAAGCACAAATTCATATATTCAAAATTCTGAAATAAAGATCAGTAAGATGGGGAATTAAAAAAATGTTGAGTGCGGAAGTGAATAAAATTCTTTGAAATGTTTAGAAGCCGTTTATGGAGAAACTATTTACATATGCTTGCTTTAGACTAGAGGTGGGCATGGGTTGGGTTTTTCTCGGGTATCCGTAGGTATGGGCTGAAAAATCTAATTTCGGGTTGGGTGCGGGCCGATCAACCCAAAAATTCATTTGGAAATATGAGAACAAAATTGTAAAATATTTAAATATTTTCATATTCTTACTATCTACTATCATACTTAATGTAAATGCGGATTTGGATAAAGTATAAAAAAAATGAATTTCCAATTTCTACTATTACTTAATAAACATATTTAATGTAAGTACTGTTCCGCAGAAGCATAAAAATTGTAATTTTCATTAACTTTTTTTTTTGGCGGGCTCGGTTAGGCTTGCAAATTTTTTTAGCTTCCGGGTGCGGGTAAAATTTTGCTTTCAGCTAATGGGCGTGGGTGCAAAATTTCGGCAAATGTCCACATCTATGTTAGTCAAACATAGATATGCATGAGTGAAGATTTCACATGTGTTAATCATCTAAATTAGAGATGGCCATGGGCCTCCCTTTTGAGGCACGGCGCGGCCCAAGCACGGCTGTTTAAAATTCAGGCCCAACACGGATTTTTTTTTAGAGGCACGGCACGCACTGACACGGCACGGGGGCTTTTAATCAAAAAACAATTTATGTATTCAATAAATTTAAACATTTTTCATTAAAGTGGGCGCATATTTTTATGTAAAAATAATATTTGAACTAAATTGCTGCTGATCAAGCGTCTTCGTTTTTCAAAAAAAAAATCGTTCGCTTGTTGCGGCACTTACTGGTATATTTAAAATATAGCTTGCCAATTCATGCAAACTTTGTAAAGTATTGTTTTTTTTTTCCAGAAATCTAAAACATTTGTGTGACAAGAATCAGTCATTGCTAAATATTTATTAATTTCTATTCCGACAGAACTTTTTTCAATTTTTCTTTTTTTAAGTGCATAAATTTGGAAAACGCATTAGCACTTGTTGCGATAGCTTGATATTCATGAGACTGTTGTACGCTCTGCATACTTTGTATATGTAGTATCATGGCTTTTACTGTTGCGCCCTTACTTGCTCCCTTTTTTCATCCAACAAAAAAAGAAACCATTTCCTTATTCTTCTTTCTGTACTTTGCTTTTCATGCCTGCCGTGCCTATCGTGCATCTAAACTTTAAACACGGTAAAACCGGTAATTTTTCGAAAGGGGCCCAACCCGGTACGGCACGGCCCATGCCCATCTCTACATCTAATATAACAAGACACACATACATAATCCAAATTTCCAAGAATCTATCGATACACAAACCAAAATGGAAAAATTTGCAAAAATTTAAATTATACTTACAGTGAATGCCTGCTATGAAGTTTATCAAATCAATTTTGGTTTTACGAATGCATAATATTTAAATATTATGAATGTTTCAAAAAAAAAAAAAAAAAAAATAATAATAATAATAAAAACAAAAGGACTACTGACAAGTTCTATAGTTGTATTTACAAATATCGTGGTTCGTGTTGTTAATGACGACTGTAGAAAAACAAAACCTAACCAAATGACGCAAGAAATAGACTTCCCATAATGTTCTTCACTTTAGAATATGCACATACATACATTCAATTCATTAAGTTTTTCAGAGAATCAATAAATGAGAACATACATAAATATGTATATACATACATATATAACAATCATAAAGTTTTCCTTTTACCATCCAGTTTTGCTATATTGTAAAATTTGTATCGGTTCTTTAATGGGTGTATTAGGCAGTAGGTCCTGCCAAATTAGAATTTAATTATAAGAAATTAACTACACAATTTAAAAACGATAAACATTTTGAGTGCAAAATCTACAAACAATTGATTCTGCAATACAAATTTCATCGACGCCAGTCTAAAATCTTTTTTACTATAATTTGCTAATCTATTCTCCGCCCATTTTTAATGAAACAGAATTCTATTGAAATTAATAATGACCACCGCATTTTTTATTGAAATTTTTAGTTTTTTTTTGTTTTTGCTTTTGATTGTTGAAAAAGACGTGACCTTAATTTAGAACACACGCGTATATATAAATGTATGTATGTATATGTACATATGTACATTAATTAAATGGATAGGAAAAAATAAAGCGCCTTCTATCACACATCGAACAAGTCAGCTAATCAAAGAGAACTAGTGGTGGAGCTTTGACGTTATAATTTTGGTGAATTAATCGGTCAGCAATTGTTTAACCACGAGAAGATCCTGACTTGCTTAAACTAATTGTGAATTCTTATTCAAGCAAATTTTTCGTGTACTCATTATAGTAAGTTGCTAACAATATCTAGTCACTGGATATTATCATTAGACACAATTCATATCTGTAAATGCCTAAGTATATAACTTATCTAAATTGTGTAGAAATTTAAAGTATTGTGAAATGTGATAACTACTCTTCTTGGAAGCCTAGCTAACTTTTTATGACTAACAAAAATGAATATACCCTCTTATAACTTGAGGTTATAAACAAACATTTTTGTTAGCTTAATTTTGCAAAAATGGTAAAGTGGTTTCTTACCCGCACTTATTGCAATTTTTAAATGTATGCCAAAAATGTTTTTAGCTTCATTTCCTTAACATTATTCGTTTTTTTTTTTTGTACAAATTTTATGTTCTCTATACTTGCAGAATAAAAAATGAGGATCCTTCTATACTCGTTGCTAGCAGTTCTTATACTCAATGATTTTTTCCTAGAACCCACAAAAGCACTCGACTGCAATTACTATGATACTGTTGACTTAACTGGCATTCAGCCCTTTAAAAATGGATCCTATCCATACGAAAACATCATTATACCCGCCGATTTAATCGGTGAATATGATTATAGATTAACGGGAGTAGATGATGAAAGAATTGAAGTTCCCAAGTATATTCGGGGATGTGCCTGTAGATTAAAGTCCTGTGTGCGATTCTGTTGCCATCATAATCTGATGTTTATGAATGGCGAATGTATTGGCGACACGGATAAGGCATTGGAATATGATCCCTACTTGAATATAACCACGAGTGATGGTTCGGTTGTGGAGAAACATGTCCTCAACGAGTTTGTCGTCCAACGGCATCTACCTTTGCCCTGTTCAGAGATTGGAACTTATCATCTCGATGATCGCATCGAGGGCTATGAGTGGTCGCTGTTTGAAAATGGATCATTCAAACGGACATTCGATGGAGTCAGTTTAGACAAGAGGGAATACTGCTTGCAGCCAGTTGAGCTACCAGATCGGGAAATTCGTCTTGTTCCCCACAATTGTCAAATTCCGTCGTCTTCGAACATTGTTCCCAAAATAGGTAATTAAAAGTATGATTTTATGGAGAATAAAATATTAAAGCAGAAAAAATTTCTATTAAATTTTGTTACAGTCATTCCCATTTCATTGGTGTGCTTTCTAATAACCATCGTTGTTTACTTATATTTACCAAAGCTACGAAATCTTCATGGAAAGTGTTTTGTTTGCTACTTGATAAGCTTGTTTATCGGTTATTCAATGCTATTACTTGATATATACAAAGCATGTATATATTACTATTATTTGTGCTATATAACGGGTAAGAACTTTTTAAAAATATGTACAAGTATTTTGCATATACTTGTAAAACTGAAAAATCTTTATTTATTCTTGTAAACCAATTTCCAATGCCCTTCAAAGTAATCCCCGTCCGATAAAATACACCTATGCCAACGTTTTTTTAATCCTTGAAACATACTAATTAGTCCCTTTCCGGTATAGCCATCAGCGCCCTCTTCGATTCAGCTTGTATCTCCTCAATCGACTCGAAACGCGTTCCCCGGAGTGGTCTCTTGAATTTTGGCAAAAGTCAGAAGTCACACGGAACCAATTCAGGCGGACACGGTGGTTGCGGATCGATATGCGTCGAATTTTTGGCGAAATGGTCTCGAAGAACGAATGCAGTGCAGACTTTGTAAAAATCGAAAAGTGCACTCTTTGTCGATTGGTAAACACAAGTGTAAATATATTGCAGATAATGACATTGACATGAAATTTGGTCCAGATGTTACTAGCAATCTTGCCAACTCAAGGAAAACCAGAGGGCCGGGGCTAACTTCGACCACGTCAAAGTTTGTATACCCTTGCACCTTTTTTGGTAATTCTTTCCTTACCTATAGCCATCAAAGTGGAAAAACCTTTTATCTAAAAAGGCTAAAGTTTGCGAAAGAACGGCCTACAATCTTAGCATAGGAAATAACGAAGATATTGATCAAAGTCACTATTTTCCACCGATCGTTCCTATGGGAACTATATGATATAGTTACCAGATATTTATCAAATTCGACACAGGCATTATCAGATATATTAAACTAATAAATGTTGGCACAGTTGTTTATAGGTGTAATAAACTCACCAATATTAAATTAAATAATTTAAGAAAAGTCACTGTTCGTGACTTTAGATCGGACCACTCCGATCCGGCTGAATCCGAGATATACAAACTGTGCAGTATATACAGTATTTTGCCTAAATGCAAAATTTCAGCTCTGTAGCTCTTATGGTCTAGGAGGAGTTTGCGCTGATCCAGACGGACGGACATGGCTATTTGAACTCGTCTCGTCGTGCTGATCATGAATATATATACTTTATATGGTCGGAGATGCTTCCTTTTATGCGTTGCACACCCTTTATACCCTTTTTGCAAGGGTATAAAAATCACTAGCCCAAAATTTTAAGCCCGCGAAGTTTGAATTGAAAATTCTTCTTACTTTATGCCCATATGTTGTTTTAGGTTATTTGGGATACTTTGGCATCTTGGCCGCCTTCTTTTGGTTGACTGTCATCAGCTTGGATCTGTGGAATTCGTTCCGTGGCACCAACTACAATGTGAATCGTTTTACATCAGGAAATCGCTTTCTCATCTATAATTTATATGCCTGGGGCATGCCTCTTGTATTAACCATTTTGATTGCTATTCTCGATCAAGTATTATTGGACCCATACTTAGAAGATCTAACTTGGGTACCCGGAGTGTACTATAATGGATGCTGGATTAAGAGTATGTCAGATTGATCTTTTACTTGTCTAAAAAAATTCTAAGTTGCGATTCCTATCTTTTTAAAGCTTTCGACTGGTCGGCCATGGTGTATTTTTATGGACCAATGTTGATATTAATCATATTCAACACAATTCTGTTTATTCTGACTGCTGCACGCATTATGGTGATCAAAAAAGATATACATACGGTTGTGGATCGTCAGGATCGTCGGCGTAAAATTAATTCAGAGGAGACGTAAGAATTTTAATTCAAATTTGAAACAAATTGTCGATTGGTAATCTTCCGGATCTACAGTTACAGCTTGTTTGCGCGATTGGTTGTCATCATGGGCATTTCCTGGAGTTTAGAAATCATATCGTATTTGGTTCAACACCATCCTGTTTGGAGTACTATCTTTTTATGTGCTGACTACTTCCATTATGCGCAGGGTATTGTCATACTTGTGCTCTTCGTTTTGAAACGAAGCGTTCTGAAACTATTTATAGATCGGTAAGTAATTAAGATTCCAATTGCGTATAGAAACATTATTCTAATAGGTCTCTCACAAAAGTATCACGGGTAGAATCTCTGATGAAGAAATCGATAAATCTGAGGAAGAAATGTCGCTACAAGAGGGAAATAATATTATTTTGTCTTAGGTAACAAATTTCAACAAATTGGTTGCATGGTTTGTTTTTTCTACTCTTTCTGTTTTGATAATCGGTGTTTTGGATACTAATATATACTAAATGATGCTTGCATGTAGCAAATAACAGGGAAAATAATCTTGAATTCTATGTGGTTATGGTGTTATGTGTGTTTGTTTCGGTGAATCCATTGCAATTACAATATAGTAATTCAACTTTTTTTCTTTTAGATTAAATGAACAACATCAACCGCACTCAGCAGCCTTTAAAACTCGTATTGCAACCAGCAGTCATCAACTTCTACTAAGAGTCCGTAACAAGTAATTTAATATCTTAAAGTAAACTAATTTTTACGAATTTAACAAGTATTGCCATACCAATTGTGTAAAGTAAAAAATTCTCAGTAATTAAAAGATATTGAATTATTTTTTTGACTGTGAAAGTTCACGGCGGGTATAATAAGGTTCTCGTATAAATATGATCTTAACTGAATGCCAGTTAAGTCAACAGTAGCATTTTGTTGACTTTAAGATTATTATTTATTATATATACTATGGTAAATAGTCTGGTGAAGAAAAAAAAAATTAAAAATAAACCACATTACCTATTAATTAATAGTAATTCTTGACAAATGTTGAGATAAATTATGTTAAGTTAGACATAAAAACTAAGAATAGATGCGCTTGGGATTAACTTGGAAATGGGTTTAAATGAATTCATAGCTGCCATCATCGAAATTTCGATTGCCAACCATGGGTGCTCCGCCGCCCATTTGATTTGGATTCTGTCCACCCATTTGTGGGCGAAATTGATTGCCTGGCGTTGTCTGATGTTGAAGCAATTGACGCAGGCCGGGATTATTGCTCATCATTGGACGTACCATACGTTGTTGTTGTTGCTGCTGCTGCATGGCAGCCACATTTGGTGGCACTTGTTGCAGTTGTTGTTGTAGATTGGGATTGGGTACACCCAGGGGCATGCGTTGCTGCTGTTGTTGTTGCTGCTGCTGTTGCATCATATTCATTTGTTGCATTTGTTGTGCTTGTTGCATGCCACCTGGACCACCTGGTCCACCCCCTCCCATTTGCATATTTAATTGATATTGATTATAATGTTGTTGCTGCTGCTGCTGCTGCTGGGAGTTATCCTGTTGCATTTGTTGCTGTTGTTGTTGTTGCTGCTGCTGTTGAAGCTCCATCGGTGATTTGCCCTGTTGCTGCTGTTGTTGTTGCTGCTGCTGTTGTTGCTGTTGTAGGATTTGTTGTTGTTGCTGCTGCTGTTGCTGTTGCATATTCCCATGCGATTGCTTTTGCTGTATAACCTTACGCAATCGTTCCACAAACATTGTTTGATTGTTTGGTATGAAACCCAAAAACGCATTCCGATCTGGTGTATAGAGTAGAATGAGCACCTTAATATCGCAAGCCGGCGTATTGGGTAACGAGGAGAAATGAACGCAGCCAGCAAATCCAGAGGTCATCATTTTCGCCAATGAATCCAGAGCCTCGCCCGGTGTTGGACGAAAAACTACCATTTTCGAGTCTTTCAGGAACTGTCCTCCAATATTGCCCACAAGATGTTTGGGCATTAGTTGCATCAGGAGTTTTGGTGGCCAATTTTCAGCCTTTATTTCGGGCTCACCATCCTTGATATTGGTGCAAACCGTGCACTGAAGCGTATGTGGTATCTTTTGTTGATCATTTTTCGCTTTCTCTGACCATTCGAGTACACCGGTCCATATCTTTTCTCGCAAAGAGGCCTGCTCTTGGGGATTTCCTTGTTGTTGTTGTTGTTGAGGGTTAACCTGTTGCTGCTGTTGTTGTTGCTGCTGCTGCTGCTGCTGAGGATTTGTTTGCTGCTGTGGTCCTACCTGAGGATTGGGCATATTTCCAGCATTGGATACCACTGGCATCATATTATTGTTGGCATTGGCATTAACTTGTTGTTGTTGTTGTTGCTGCTGCTGCTGTTGTTGTTGTTGCTGCTGCTGTGCCAGTTGTTGCTGAAGTTGGAATTGCTGCTGCTGATTAAGCATTTGCAATCTTTGTTGTTGCTGCTGCTGCTGCAAAGAATTAACCTGATTGGGTGGTGCATTTATACGGGAAATCAAAGCGGAATTGGGATTCTGTTGTTGTTGTTGCTGCTGCTGCTGTTGTTGCTGCTGCTGCGGTTGCATAGGCATTCCGACTCCGACACCGACACCAACACCAACCCCTCCACCACCTTGGACAGGCCCTTGCATAAATGGTGGACGTGGTTGTCCCGGTTGATTGGCATACATCCAACGATTTTGTTGGAAATTTGGATTTTGTGGGACAAATTGATTTTGCTGTTGCATCATTTGCTGTTGCTGTTGCTGCTGTTGTTGTTGTTGTTGTTGTTGTTGCTGTTGCTGCTGCTGCTGCTGTTGGGCAACCATTACAGCTTGAGCATTAGGATTAGACGTTTGCTGTTGCATTGGATTCATATTCATCAACGGTTGTTGCTGTTGCTGCTGCTGTTGAGCTGGTGACGTATCCATAGGCATATTCTGACCAGTTTGCTGTTGTCCACTTGGATTCTGTTGTTGCTGTTGTGTGGGATTCGGAGCCACCATGCTATTGGGACTTGGAGCACGCTCCTTTAAGCTATAGCCCTTGAGAAGAACCAAATGCCTTAGATTTTTAGCATAATTCTTGCTGGTTATAGGCTGATCCCCATCCGCTTTCATAAAAAGCTTAAACAACACCGGCATCTTGCGTGGTGCAATGATGGACAAGTTGATTTTTCTCTCATGAAACAAACTAGCCAACTGTTCGCATGATTTGCCCATATACTTCCACGACTCCATCACTGGCATCTGGTAGGGTGGACTGTTGGCAATGCAAATGCAATGACGCTGGACATTCGGTTGTTCCATCAGCATCCGTTGCCGCTGCTCGCTGATATCCTCGAAACATCCATGGGCAGCAGCGAAACCCTCTGCCATATGGGCACATGACTCCATGCCACCGCCCACCAATGGCAGACGTTCGATGGTTTCCATAACCTTTTGCGGCTGCACAAAGGGTCCATAGGTGGCGCACAAAGGCTCCAACAGGTTTGAGGCGCTTTTGTATATAACGACGCCATAGAGAGTGGCAAAACGATCTGCAATCAAATATTCCCGCTCATCGATCGATCCCTGAGTGAAATGCTCCAGTGTTGGCAGTATATAATTCGTCTTCAGCTCATTGATATAGGCTCCGTTTATGGCACTGCTCTCAATCACAAAGACCACATCGGCGAGAGATTCTTGGTTGGAGGATGGGGCGGAAAGATTACCATGACGCTGATTACCCAGACTTTTGGCCAGTCCACCTAATCCATGCTGCTGGGAAGGATCACTCTGCTGTTGTTCCATCATTTTGTTTTTAACGAAACCAGTGTGACCAATGTGGTCGCCATCCTCCTCAACAAAACTAAAAATTATAGTGTGACCATTTCTGTGTTACTCATTCGATTACTTAATCGATAAATTATCGACTCTCCCATATCCAGCTGGCAATTTCCCGCGCTCTCTCTTTAAGACAAAAACAACAACAACAACAAATATTCAACTGTTAACAAACTGCGCTTGCACTTGTGTGTGATGCTGACATTTAAATAGAAAAGAAAAATCAAATAAACAACTCGAAAAGAAAAGAAGAACAAATGGAAAACCAGTCAACGATTAGGTGTAAACGGAATAATATGCTGCAACTACAACAACGGCCAACATTGACCCCTGTCAAGGTTCTCAACCGGCTATTATTCCGGTTCATCAAATGCAACAGAGACAGATTATCTGTCTTAACACTGGTGCAGCTGATGAAGCCACGACTGGTCTGCCCACCAAAATATGTACTCCAGTGTTTGGCCATACCAAATATGGCCATATGAATAATGGTCAAGAGTTCATCTTTATTCGGAATGCAAAAATAGGAATGCAATAGCAGGCATCAATAATACCAAATGGCCAGACATTGAGGCCAGACATCCACAGCAGCAACAACAACAATAGGTGTGTATGTATGTATATGATTCCTGAGTGTATTTGTCTGACCTTTTAAGCTAAAGTGCTGAAATTGTAAATCTATACATTTATATATGTACATATGTATGTATTTGTGTTCATATATACTACAGACAACTCAAATTGGGGCACATTTACTACAATACCTTTTTTTTTGCTCCTTAGCACGGTTTTTTTTTTGGCGAATCTCGGTTTTAGCTGAAATGGAAAACTATATCATAAATGCATATCCTATAGAAACAATTAATTAATAATGAATTGTAATTTTTAAACAATAACAACCGAACGAAGTTTCATACATATAAAAAAAACTTGAATATATTTTTACTAAATGACTGATCAGAATAATTCCGAAAAATAGTTGTGGTTAAAAAGAAATGGTTTTTTTTTTTAACGATTAGAGAATGAAAACCTATAATTCTGCTGAAGTGATTCTAAATCGGATATACATACATATGTATGTACATACATATGTACGATATAAATAGCTGTCAAAAAATGTTGATTTAATATATTTTTATTTCTGTTTCATGGTTACCCTTATCGAACTATATGCAATCACTTTCAATATACACATTATATATGTAGTTCTGTTTCCAGTACAGTAGAATCCAGTTATAACGACTCCGCTTATAAAGTCCGTCCGGTTATAGCGGTTAAAGTTCGATGAGTGATTGGTTTGTCCCAATACAAATTTATATGAAAGAGCTTCCGTTTAGTATGTCTTCCGGATATAACGACGAAAATCGTCGGTCCCTTGAGTGTCGTTATAACCTGATTCTACTGTATATGAACATACATACATACATACATATACATATGTATGTTGTACATTCTAAAGATTTAATCCTAAAAAGAACTGAGCAAAGCACTCTGCTACTTATTTGTCTATCTACTATAACAAGCTTTACTTAAAATTAGAAATGAATACGAATTTGGTTTGTGAGGCACGGCCCAGTATCAGAGTTAACTTTTAAGGTATTCCTTGACCTAGTACTTTTTTCTTTTTCCATAAAGTTATTTCGGGCATTTTGTAAATTAATCCTTTTTTTGACACAAACCCGCACGACCCATAGTCATTTCTTGTCGATACCGTCTGGGGAATAATAAAATAATGGAATTTGTTAGGCACAATATTAAAAGCTATTTAATCACCAAAGGCGATGGCAATTTATGCTCCTGCAGCTTCAGAATTCTACGATACAGTCAACACATAAGACCGCTGCGATAAACGAATGAATCAATTCAAAGTAAATATGTATTCATAGCATTAGTAACATTTCAATATGAAACTTTAGTTTATAAAAAACGGTTGAACTCAACGCACTTAAGACAAGAGAAAATTTATTAGAGAAATTCAAGTTCTGGATCGAGATTATTGAATTTACATTAAAGGATTATATGATACAAACATACAACAATGCTTATTATTCACAGCAGAGTCCTATCAGCTGTGATAATGCTCTTCATCGCTGATCCTGCTTTGTCTCAACTAAACTGTGATTACTATGATACTGTTGACTTAACTGGCATTCAGCCCTTTAAAAATGGATCCTATCTATACGAAAACATCATAATACCCGCCGATTTGATCGCTGAATATGATTATAGATTAACGGGAGAAAATGATGAATCGACTTATGTTCCCAAATATTTTCGGGGATGTGCCTGTAGATTAAAGCCCTGTGTGCGATTCTGTTGCCATCATAATCTGATGTTTATGAATGGCGAATGTATTGGCGACACGGATAAGGCATTGGAATATGATCCCTACTTGAATATAACCACGAGTGATGGTTCGGTTGTGGAGAAACATGTCCTCAACGAGTTTGTCGTCCAACGGCATCTACCTTTGCCCTGTTCAGAGATTGGAACTTATCATCTCGATGATCGCATCGCGGGCTATAGGTGGTCGCTGTTTGAAAATGGATCATTCAAACGGACAGAAGATGGACTCACTTTTGACAAGAGCGAATACTGCTTGCAGCCAGTTGAGCTACCAGATCGGGAAATTCGTCTTGTTCCCCACAATTGTCAAATTCCTTCGCAAGATAACATTTATCCAAAAATATGTATGTAAAAGTATGATTTTAAGCTTACTATTTTGGTCTTTACAAAAGGAAATTGAATACATTATTTTGTTACAGTGGTTCCCATTTCATTGATTTCCTTCCTAATAACCATCGCCGTTTACTTATATTTACCAAAATTACGAAATCTTCATGGCAAATGTTTTGTTTGCTATTTGATTAGCTTGTTCATCGGTTATTCACTGCTATTCGTTGATTTATTCAAAGCGTGTATATATTACTATTATTTGTGCTATATAACGGGTAAGACCTTTTTAAAAATAAAAGGCAAATATTTTGCATATACTGGGTATTTGGAACTTGTTTCAGGTTATTTGGGATACTTTGGCATGTTGGCCGCCTTCTTTTGGTTGACTGTCATCAGCTTGGATCTGTGGAATTCGTTCCGTGGCACCAACTACAATGTGAATCGTTTAACATCAGGAAATCGCTTTCGCATCTATAATTTATATGCCTGGGGCATGCCTCTTGTATTGACCATTTTGATTGCTATTCTCGATCAAGTATTATTGGACCCAAACTTAGAAGATCTAACTTGGGTACCCGGAGTGTACTATAATGGATGCTGGATTAAGAGTATGTCAGATTGATCTTTTACTTGTCTAAAAAAATTCTAAGTTGTGATTCCTCTGTTTTTTAAGCTTTTGACTGGTCGGCTATGGTGTATTTTTATGGACCAATGTTGATATTGATCGTATTCAACACAACTTTATTCATACTAGTTGCTATTCAGATATTCAAAGTCAAAAAGGAACTAAATAACATGGTGCAGCGTCAGGAGCGGAAGCAAAAACTGAACTCTGATAAGCAGAAGTAAGGAATTTGAATAATTCATTATTAAAAGTTCTCATAATGATGTTTCTTCCAATAGTTACAGTTTCTTCTTACGCTTGTTTATTATAATGGGAGTTTCTTGGAGCTTAGAAATAGTTTCATATTTGGTTTCAAATGATCGTCTGTGGAACGGAATCCTCAAGAGTGCTGACTTTTTGCATTATTCCGAGGGATTGATCATTTTAATATTCTTTGTATTGAAGCGAAATATTTATGAAGCTTGTCTTGCTCGGTATGTATTTCCTTTGTAAACACACTGAACTTATTTCTTATTAGTATTATTCTCACTTTAGAATTCGGGGAAATGATTCACATGGTACAACATCGTCTCCATCAAGTCGCAGTTTGTTGAAGAAGAAATCATCTACAACACTCAGGGAGTCATCTGTGTGACAAGAAAATCTCTTTAAATTATTTACGCGATTCATAACATGTATAAATAAATGTCACATTTATATTTTTAGTTTAGTTAGGTTGTATTTAGTGCTGGATTAAGCCAGCAATCTGAAAACCCAAATATAAGTTTTCGAGTGCATAATGCAAATTAAACTATCACTTTCCAATGTTAAAGTTAGAACATTAATGTAAATCGGTCAAAAAGCGATTTGCAGATATAATGTATTTTTTTCCGAATGTTTAAACTAAATTTTTCAGTAATTTATCTTTTTTCCCAAACTGTACTTTCGCCAATTTCTATCGGATTTTAAAAAGTTATATATCAATTCAATCGAAATTTTGGACATTTGAAAATGGTGTTAAACATTTGGAAATTTGCAAAATGTAATTTCAACCCAAAGTTCCATTATACTCCAATTCGAAATTAAATTGAAAAGCATTAAAGAGAGATATCTCTTTTGAAAATCGACAAAAATTTGGCAAAGTTACAAATTCCTAAAGTTAATAAATATCAGAAAATGCTTTTGACTTTCATTGAATTGTTTACATTTTTTATTCTTAAATCCTACTCAACTCAATGATATATCTGGTGATGTAGTTAATTGTAGGTGATCAAACAATCCACGCTGAATGATCCATGATAAGCTCCACTCATTGTGCAGATCAAGATAATACAAACATATGCACCTGGTTTTAGACGTTTTGTAACGTACAAATAGTTATAAATAAAATGTAATTAAGAGGCATAAAGTGTAATTAAGGGGCCAGCTTCTTCCCCCGGATCAGACACTAACAGTATGCCTTGAACTCATCTAGATCTGAAAAAAAATCTGCTCCTGTGATGCAACTAAACCTATTCTAAATTATTTGCCCCACAATGAAGGACGTGGAGGCAATAATTGGAGAGTATATCAGCAATTTGATGGCAGACAACAACTTATTTCTAAGCATTCAACATCTTTTGGAGCATTTTAAAACTGTTTCAACTGTTATAATACTTGTCTTCGGTCCTTTCTAACGTCCGGAAGGACCGCAAGGAGTACTCGATCAAGAAGTATTTCTTCTAACTCTTTCAATTCTAGACAACAAGAAGGTTAATAGTAGATCCCGAAATTCCATTATAAGTGCTTGGCGTGGCGTGTGACCTACTTTAGAATCGTCTTCTTTGCTATATTTCGTTTCCTTAATGTTTTTTTATTCCCTAACAACCTGATTCTAAGGATGGTGTTGCGTTTGCAGAGCCAGGGAATTTTTCAGGCGTCAATTTTTGCAAATATATGTATAAATACTTCACTTCAATAGTAAGTTTTTCAATAACATTGAAAATATTTCGATGTGGATTGGGTTAGACGACTTATTTATTTATTTAATTGACTAACCTTAAACCTTTCACGCAATATTGCTTCTCTAATCGGTTGGGTGTATAAAAGGAACTCTTTGGCACAGAAATCAACAGAATTCACTTGGAAAATGGAAAAGTTATTACAACATATAATGCCCTCTGATGTAACTGAGGGCAGAGTCGGTTCCATAGAGTTAAATATTTTCTTAGCTCAATTGATGGGTTTGCCTCTAACAGGACTGAGGACTGAAACTCAAAGCGAACGTTGGGGAAGTTTTGTTTTAAGTATTTTCGTCTTACCTGGACTCTTTTGCTATGTCCTAATGGAACTATACGATTTGCTATTGAATTGGAATGATTTGGACGTGATGACCCAAAACATGGTGATGTCACTAACTCATGTGGGTTATTGGTTTAAGGTTAATATGAAAACAGAATAATAATATGAATTTCTGTATTTACCAAGCACAATTCTAGGTCATTAACACTTATTATTACTATGAGAGGATTAAATGCATTGTTGGCAAATTGCGGGAGTTGACCAAAACAAATGTGGTAACTGACAAACAGATTCGTACCTTTTATCGAATGGAAATTGTCAATAAACTGGTCTGTCTAATGTACTTTAATCTGGTGGTTTTCTCTGCTGGCATGGCTTTTATAATGATATTGATTGGTGAGTGTACAACAACAACAAGTGCCTACCTAACGTGTGCCTTAAAATTTCTTAAATGTAGCTCCGGATGGCTTCGCTGGCGAGCGTTTTCCATTTCGCGTTAAGGTCCCTAACATCCTGACGCCAAGCATCCAAAATCTATATATGGGTTTTAGTCTGCTATGGATTTCCTGTGGCGTTACCACCATTGATAATGTCAATGTATTGTTTATGAATCACATTTGCATGCATTTGAAAATTCTTAACTTGGCTTTTGATGATTTTGGCCTGGAATCATCGTCAATTGGCGATCCACACACTTGGATAGTTTCCATTGTCAAATATCACTGCGAATTGATTGTGTAAGAACTATATATCTATATAAAAAGGATTACTCAATTTAGTGAGAAGAAGGAAGCATCTCTGTAACATAATCCTAATTAGCAAGGCGAGATAAATGTCTAAGCATGATCAATGTTTCTATACAAACAAGTCTCTTAATTTTTCAGCTATTGACAGGAATATGTCCAAATCGGTCAAGGATAATATACTATGTACAAGTTGTTTAATAAATAGAGCCGACTATTTGGGCAGACCAAACATAGCTTTTTTGACATTTCTACTAATGATTATCTTTCAGGCTACGTCAGCAAATGGAAAAGATATACCGATTGCCCATTATGTTTCAATTCGTGTCCTCACTGATCACTGTAGCCATGACAGTCTTTCAGACAATTGTCGGTGATGCATCTAATAGTTCCCTGCTGATGTACTTTCTGTTAAGCGGTGTGATATGTCAACTATTTCTATACTGTTGGTTTGGCAATGAGGTCTACGAGCAGGTAAGTTTGAATACATAGTATTTTATTTAGAACTTAAGTAGTTTCAATCTTTCAAATTCTAGAGCAAAACTCTATCAACATCTGCCTTTGGCTGCGATTGGTTTAAATTGGATATGAAGCTAAAGAGAAGTCTGCTCATCTTTATGATCAATGCCGATCGACCATTTCTGTTTACAGCTGGCGGTTTTATGGGCCTTACTTTGACCAGTTTTGCCAATATCTTGGGTAAATCCTACTCCATTGTGGCTGTTCTTAGACAAATGTATAGTAGAATTATGAAATTATAAACTTGTGAAATAAATAACAACCCAAGAAATAAAAAAAGGGAACAAATGTATAATTTCATTTTTGATTTGGGTGTCAAACATGCCACTTATCGCCCTTTAATTGGAGACGAAAGCGTGACAATTTACCCCTTTTAATGTAAATGTAAAATGTATTTTAAACATAATAGACACTTTGGACTAATATGATAATTATATAGTTGCTCAAATATTATTATATAGTCATTTGACCTTATCTCCATTAATGTTAAGGGTATATTAGTTTACCTTTAGACATATATCTGTAGAGTGGGGAAGCAAACGTGAGTAAATGTTTAGCAAGTTTCGAATTCTTGAAGTTTTAAAATTAAATCTTTTACATGGATTACTAAAATTATTTAGTCTTAGTACAAAGAAATTGAAAACCTAAACTACCTAGCATGTACTTATGTTTGCTTTCTACTTTTTATTAATTTAATTTTGTCTATATTCCATCCCAAACATTAAAAATAAATCTTTTTTTAATGAAAAAAGAAGCAATTAAGAGCAATATGTAGTAAAACAGATTTACATTAAGATTGAAATATATTGAAATCTATTTTAGCTGCCTTATTGAACTGAACATAAGGAAATAAGCCACATATTTACTCTCAGTCTAAAGTTCCTTGACAAAGTTCAGGTAAACTAACCCAGGGTATTCCTGTTGCCTATAATATTTCTTTGAAGAATATTTGAGTACACTTTTCATATACACTGCAAGAAAATTGCGTGAAGAGTTCAGCTCTTTAATTTTACTCAATAACTTTTACCTATACGACGTAATGGGTAATGAAAATTTTGTTCCCCTCGTATTTTAGTCACAGAAATGAAAGGGAAAACCGACAATTTCTCTGTTTTTTTCTCAGCGTATTCCGACTTGGAGTTTCCGCCCATTTTATATGGATATAAAAGAAAATTTTCGGCTAAAAAATTTCTCAGCCATAGGGGAAATCCAGAATGGAAAAGTTACTAAAGGTTTTACAACGTCTAAGGCCCTCAAATGTAACAAATGGCCAAATTGGTTCCATAGACCTCAACATTTGGTTAGGACAACTGGCCGGCCTGCCTCTAATAGGCGTCAATCAGGAAGCCAAATGCCAAAGAATAGGCCAACAAATTCTAGGATTTCTAATGCTAATCGCTCTCTTTTGCTATGTCTCGCTGGAGATATACGATCTCAAACGTAGTTGGACAAATTTGGATATGATGACACAGAATTTGGTGATGACACTAACACATTTGGGTTATTGGTTTAAGGTTTATGTCTAGAATAGTCTCTACATTTGTTTGCCATTAAATAGAAACTCTGTTTTGTTTATGTTTCAGGTGATTAATACATATTTCAATTATGAGAGTATTAAGCAAATCATTAACAAATTGCGGCGCCTTACCAGAGACTGTGTGGTTTCAGTCAATCAACAGCGAACCTTTTACGAGACCGAAGCCAAGAGCAAGTTAGTTATGATAATGTATTGTCATTTGATCACAGTGCCTCCAATTATGGCCTTGTTCATGATAATGTTCGGTGAGAATAACTTTAAATTGAATAGGTATCATTTATGTGACATCTTTTCTTCTACAGCACCTGAAGGTTTTGCTGGTGAACGTTTTCCATTTCGTTTAAAAACTCCTGAATTTCTTCCTCCATTCTTGCAACATTTGTATATGGGTCTATGTTTGGTATATATCTCAGCTGGTCTATCAGTTTTGGATATTTTACATGTGCTGTTCATGAATCAAATTTGTTTGCACTTGAAAATTTTAAACTTGGCTTTTGAAGAGTTCACATCTATTCAAAGTAAAGGCCATATTCTAAAGAGAAGCAACAGTCAAATGATGTCTATAGTGAAATATCATTGTAAATTAATTGTGTAAGAAGAGAAAGAATTAATCACTTTTAGTTTAAAAATATTATTAATTCTTTATTACCTTAGTCTGCGACAAGAAATGGAAAAAGTCTATCGATTGCCTGTGATGTTTCAATTCATATCCTCACTGATTATTGTTGCCATGACCGCTTTTCAGGCAATTGTCGGAGATGTTAGCCAGAGTACATTCCTGATGGACTTTCTATTGACTTGTGTGATAGTTCAACTATTTATCTATTGCTGGTATGGCAACGAGGTGTTCGAACAGGTAAGTTTAGAAGTTAGTTACTCTCTCTTTTTTACATTATCAGCCTATTCTTGCAGAGCAAGACATTAAGTACATCGGGTTTTGGTTGTGATTGGCACAAATTTGATTCGAAATTCAAGAGACTTTTGCTCATATTCATGATCAATGCAGAGCGTCCTTTTTTATTCACAGCTGGAGGTTTTATGGGCTTAACCCTGGCCAGTTTCACCAATATAATGGGAAAATCGTATTCTATTGTTGCTGTCCTTAGGCAAGTTTATAGTCGTAGTCAATAAAGTTTTGTTCCAGTGTATTTTTTAAATGTGGTCAACGCCCATTTAGTGTCAGTATAAAAAGCTTGGTTCGGTCTCAGACCTTTTGGGTAAATGGTAAATGGAAAAACTATTGGAGTTAACACATCGGCTTATGCCCTCCGTGGTAAGCGAGGGAAAAATCGGTTCGATAGAGCTAAACATTTGGTTGGCTCAATTGATGGGATTGCCTTTGGTTGGCTTTAAGCCGGAGACAAAACTACAAAGCTATCGCATTATCTCCATTGGTATAATTGTCTTGACTAGTCTCTTTTGCTATGTCATATTGGAGCTATATGATCTGGTACTCAATTGGTACGACTTGGACGTTGTGACACAGAATTTGGTAATGTCACTAACACATTTGGGTTATTGGTTTAAGGTAAGGTATTTTCAACGGCCAATTACCAAATGTAACAAATATATTATTATCCTTGTGAAGGTCTTTAATACTTACTATTACTATAATGTGCTTCAATCTGTGGTCATGAAGTTAAGTCAACTGACTAGGACATATGTATCGAGTGATAAACAAATTAAAACATTTCTTCAAGTTGAATCTGCAAATAAGTTAGTATGTATTATGTATTTTAGTCTGGTGGCAGTTCCCTCAACAGCAGCCTTTATTATGCTACTGATAAGTAAGTCTTTTCTTCTATTATTGAAAGTAATTTGAAATTACTTTATTTATTTTTAGTACCTGAAGATTTGGCTGGTCAACGATTTCCCTATCGCGTACAAATGCCTCAATTCATTCCGACTATCTTGCAATATGTCTACATGGGTCTCAGCATCGTCCTTATATCCTGTGGCACCACAACCATTGACTATGTGAATATGCTATTCATGAATCAAATATGCATGCATCTCAAAATGCTAAACATGGCATTTGAAAATCTAATTGGAGATGGCAAAGAGGATCGCAATCGACAGTTAATTGCAATTATCAAATATCATTGCGATCTAATAATGTGATTAACGTGATCATCGTTGTGGCTTTCCATTTTTGAAACTAATCATCTTGTATTATTATTATTGCAGTTTACGTCAGCAATTGGAACAGATATATCGTTTGCCAATCATGTATCAATTCGTTTCCTCACTGGTCATCGTGGCCATGACAACGTTTCAGGCAATCGTCGGAGATGGGTCAGGCAGTTCGATTCTTATAGATTTTCTACTTAGTTGTGTGGTGGCTCAATTGTTTTTGTATTGCTGGTACGGCAACGAGGTGGTTGAAGAGGTCAGTTTACCGAAATTCATAATAAATCTGCGATATTAAGAGATTTTGTGCATTCCTCAGAGTAAAACCCTTTCCACATCGGGCTTTAGTTGCGATTGGTATGCATTTGATACACGATTTAAAAGAACTTTGCTCATCTTTATGATAAATGCGGAGCGGCCATTTCAATTCACAGCCGGAGGATTTATGGGTTTGACTTTGACCAGTTTTGGCAATATTATGAGTAAATCTTATTCCATAGTGGCTGTCCTGCGGCAGGTGTATAGTAGAGCCTAATTCTTAAATTGAAACGATTAATAAAGAGAAATATTTCACACAAACTTACCATGGAATTCGGCTAGGCACTACGAGGGAAAAACTAAACAAAAAAAACTAATTAGTTTTAGTCACGAAACAAAAAAAAAGTAAATGTCGGATCAGGAAGTTTTTTTTTTGGTCAGAAATTCTTCACTTGTACATAGATCCCGGAAAGTTCTTCGAAAAGCATATATAAATCGAACTTAAGCCAGTTTCAAGTTTTAAATATATTGATATAATTTGAAGGATCAAAAATGTTTTGAAATAGTCTACAAAATTTATAGAGATCCTTAATTTTGGCAAACTGTGACTTAGTTTCGTGTTTACCATTAAATAAAGATTTCCTAACCAAAAACATTTTACTTACCTCCGTAAATAGCGATAAGGTTAATTAAGAAAGTTCATATTTTGTATTTACTAAAGGAAAATTTAATTTTATTCTGATTTTCTCCGAATATCTATTCAAATAGAGCTTGCAATTCTTTCTAAATACAAAAAAGGGTTCAACAAACATTAAAAATAACTGCAAGGTATTTAAAATTTTAACTCCAATTATTTAAAAAGTTTTTGCCAGTTAGATTCGTAAACTAAAGAAGCTTTTATAATTATAAAGTTTTTGCAACTTTTACTACATATTTTCTTTTTTTCCTCTACGAATTTGTTTATAAATAGTGTCGACACAAAATCTGTTCTAAAAACTGATGTGCATAAAACTAAAATTAGTTTTTTAGCGATATATGTATTCAGTTTCTCATTTGGCCAAGCCATTTATGCTTTTTTTTTTTAAAAGGTCATAACATTACTCAGCAGGATATATCAAATCCATTTTGTTTAATTTGTAAATGTGGAGTGAAATAGGCAAAATAGGTTATATGATTATTAGCAATTTGGCGAAGTGAAATTGAAAATTGTCCATTAGTTCTTTATACAATTATGATCAAATGTTTTGAACTTCAAGTAAATGGTTCAAATCCTTGAGTTTATTTAAAAAAAAATTCAAATTTAAAGTAAAATCGGCTTCAAAATCTTTAAATTAATTTATTTATATAGGACAAGCACCCCTTTTGTTGAACAATTTTGATAAGAAAGCTCAAGCATAAAGCTTTTGTTTTTCTTTCTTTCTGGTCATAAATGTTAACTAACATTCATTGATTAATGTTAACTAACAGGGCGCCAAGTAAAAAGGGTAAACTGAAGTTTAGTTGAAGCGAATTCGTTCGCGCAAATAGGTTCAATTTACGCGGGTTAAACAAACAAAACCAAAACCAAAACAAAAAAAAAACGATTTAAAAACGATTAAATTGTTGAACAAATTTGAATTAGGTCGGTTATGTAAGCATAATTAAAAAATAAAAATTAAAAAATAAACAAATCCTGTGTACCTAATAGGTTAAGATAAATTTGTTATTCTTCGCCTCCTCTTGATGTTGTTTGCACATTAGTCTTCTTTTCTTTTTGCATCCAAGGTTGCGGTGTGTCTTTTTTAATATTTTTTGTTTTTTGCGTATCCGCCCCGTTGAAATCCATTTTTTTTGTCTACCTAAAGCCTTGGTGTGTGTACCGACCGACGATTTTGACTCTGGTTGGACCTGGCCGATCATTAAGGTGATTTTTATGGTTTGCACGCAAAGCGCAGATCTCCAACCCACAATAAACGCTGTGTCGCTTCGTAAAATGTATGACAATAATGTAGTTTACCGGCACTTGAAGTGCTCAGTGTTCAATGCTAAGTTAAATCGGTAAACCTGTTTATTATTATTTTCGTATTTTGTATATATTTGTGAACTCTCAAGTTTGGCAAAAACACACAAAAAAAAAAAAAAAATAAGACCCCAGCATATTGTGTGCATATCGGGAATACACACACTTGGTTGGGACACAACACTTGTACCTTTCCGATGATGGCACACGTTCCTATCGTTAAGCATATTCAAATCGTTTATTAAATAAACATACATATACCATAAGTATCTACAATATCGATACGCCCCTTATTGGGATAAAAGCAATTGCTTGTAGATATTCATAGACCAAAGACCACCGGGAACGTAAAACGATTCGCATTGCCATTTTTTATATGAAACCCAATTTGAATGAGACGAATCATGATGGGCTTACTCTATGTAGATACATATATGTATGTATGTACAATTTGTATATTTACACAAGTCCCATATTAATCAAAAGTTTTTGGTATTATAATAAATAAATATGTGTTTATAGCTGACTTTGAACACGTAGCCAATGGTTTTTGGGGGATTTCGAACGTTTATTATTTTAACCATAAATACATATATTTTTCTGTGAGTGAGTTTAGTCTACGTGTCAGTTGGTTGCGAAAAAAATATGATTTAATATGTACATATATGTAAGAATTTTATATCATTTTTGGTTTTCATTTCCTTTTTTGTTAACCAAAAAAAATACTTTCCTGTTTATTCTGAGAAAATTCATGTTTTTGGTATTATTTTTGAATTGTCCAATGCAAATGCAAAAAATAAAATTTAACTAATAAAAAAACTAAAAGAAATTGTCACATTTTAAGGATATTGACATATGTAGATATTGAATTACTCATAAAATAGTGTTATAGAGATTTTTCTCTTAATTTTGCATTATTAATAAAAATCAAACAACAAATTACTTTGTAATAATGAATTATGGATTAGATGTTGTCTAGTTCTAGTGAACTTTTGTGTGCTCTCTTCTTTATTTACAATATTCCAAGCATTAACAACTACTCGTCACTCTTACTTTAAAGTAAGGAAATTAATGATTAATTAGACTGCAACTAGAGAGCTTAGTACAGTAAATGAAACTAGGGGATTAGACTGTATGGTAAGGTGTTATTTTTACACTTCGGCTCCTAGGATTCTCCAATTAAATCAAATTGTTGATAAATTCTTTTCATATTTCACGCATTTTGTCAATTTCCATATGCCCCCCTGTTAAGGGTATATATGTAAATTGCAAGGCTTTAACCGTTTCTTCTCTCTCACGTTCAGGGGCCAATGCAGTTATACGAAAGCTTTTCCGCTCAATTCCCACACATCACACGACATCTTAATGGCTAATTGAGTTACAATCATAACAAATCAAATCAATTGCAAACACATTTAAAAAACATTTAAGAAAGACATAGGAGCTGCCCTAGGGCCATAGTTTTGACTAGTGGTCACTTCAGAAAACAACTGCCCCACCATCAATGTGGCATTCATTGAACATTAATTGGTTTGTTTTCGGTGTGATCAGATCTTGTTTTGCTAATTGTTGTGCGAAATTGTAAAGCAAAACGAAGACAATGAAACAAAGGCACTTCAGTTAACGCACACTCCTCCACCGCCATCGCCAATCAAATTGAATTTAACAGAGTCTTAACAGAGCAACGTCGCACAGTGGGTCGTTTGCCAAAATTTTGGGGCTAAAAATAATCTTCTTAATAAACTTGTAGGTTTGTACTTCTAATTCTAAAAAAAAACAACTTGGAAATAATAAGACAAAGAAAAAAAAACCTAATCTTGTTTAGAAATTGTCCAGGAAGTTTATTAAAAATATTGAAAAATTAAAACCAAAAAAAGAACCGAACTTTTGTAATTTTTTAATAATTTACTTTTAATAATTTATTTTTAATACTATACATTTCCCATTGTTAATGGATCAATTTTTATTTAAAGTTTAAAAGTTTACAATGGTAAAATTTGTACATTTTTTATTTGCATTGCTATTAACGTACTTTTTATTTAAAATTTAGCCCTTATCACAGACTAAAAATATTACACAACTTTTTAAGGTGCCTTTTTTGGTGTGTTTTAATTTAGTATTTACCTTAATTGATTGCAAATCGAACCAAATTACCCAGTATCAGAAAACGATAATTGAATTTTGTCACTCATTTTTGTGAATTCGTTCCACTGTGCAACAACTGTTAATAGTAATGTAAAGCGTGTGGGGGAAGAAGTTTATCATATTGCTTCTTGCTACCTAAGTTGCTCCATTCGTACTCAGTTGGCTGCCAAACGTTACGAGTTGTGGGAGCAAAGACGGATAAAAAATATATAAAAATACAAAAAAAAAAACATATATGAAAACCGATCAATTGTGTGAAATGTTAATTTTAATCAAATCATAATTAAAAACTTATTTCATTTTGTTTATTGTTGTTACGAATTTTTTTTTTATTGTTTTGTTTTTTTCTTGTGTGCCATTAACCGGTTTTGAAACATCCAACGTCATAAAGTGAGTCTTGCGTGATCACCCATTTAAATGGGAATTCCCCTCTAAAAACAACAACAAATAAGAAAAAAAAAACCAAAAGACAACCAAAAATTTCAGTGATTTCAAACAAAATTGTAAAGTTAAAAAGTTTATTTCAAATTTGTTAAATAAAGCTCATTCAGTAAACAATTTTAATGTCAACGTTAATCTCTTCCGTAGAAGAGATCTAACTTTCAGTTCTTATCAGAGAATATTTCTATATATAAAAACTTTAACTTAATAGCTGGAATATAATTAAAGTACCTTTTAAAAAATGGGGTATCTACCCTCAATCAAGAGCTTGTAAATATAAATACTAAAAATTGTACATATAATTTTTTTTTAAGTTTTATATTGGCGCCAGAGTTACAGGTGAAGGTGATAAAGAGAGATACTGGTCCTTCAGGTTTGACCACAAGCTATGACCATTGGCTATGCAAATGTTGAAACTAAATCTCATAAACACAAAATGCTTTTTATGTTAATTTCGCTTAATATTTTGTGAGCACAAAATGAAAAAAGAAAGTACAAAAAAAAAACCCATTACAAAACAACGACAAATCGCCTGAAAGAACTCTGTCTGTCTGTCTAAAACTGTCTGTTATTCCCAGCTAAAAAGTGTATTTGTATTTTGTGTTTACTATCGATCAGTTATAGGTAGACATTATACATAGGTATATCTATATATGTTTGTATGAGCAAAAACCAATAATGAATATTGCCTGGTGTATTTGGTGAATCTTCAGTGAAACAATTCGCAAGCAAGTGACAAAGTCCGTTGATCTATTGCAAACAACTTGAAACAAATTTTCAACAGAAAACAATTTCATCATTTTACAAGTGCGCCGACGCGTCGGGAGGAGGTAAGTGTCAATATCATATACCTATAGAAGATAAGAATGACTTTTTATTGTCTAACACTTCTCGTTTTTATTTTGGCCTCTATATATAAATATGAAATGATCTCTTCGAAATGCTTTCCATTTTGTTGTCTAAATTTGGATCATTGTAATTTATGCATAGCAAATGATTTGGGTTTATTTTTATAATTCAATTAAAAAACTTTGGATTTTCCCATCCATTATGCTTTATTCTAAACGACTTTTTCGACGGAACTTCGAGCCCTAATCGCATACACGAATAAACCCATATAATTGCATACCAAGAGGCTTATCATTTGAATAGAAAAACTTTTAATTGGAGCTCACTCTAGCATCTATAAATTTCCGTTCTGTAAAAAAAACTTCTTATGGTGAGATAGTAAATTAAGTCTATCCCGGAAACCTTAAAACGTTGCTGATATCTTTAGAAAGTGCTTGCAACAAACCCAATCCGATATATGTACCTATAGGTTTAAAATTTAAAAAATTGTCTTCCAGATGTTTCTAAAATCAAAACTAACGCCCAATTTAGTTGGCAAAAAAAACTAATAGTTAAATTTATATTGAAATTATAAATACACGATCAAAAAACAAAAAAAATTTAACTAATTATACATTGTAAAAATATACATAGCTATCTAAATATGCAATTTTCTATCTCTTTAAATATCGTGTTCAAGATATTTCAAAATATCAAACGAACTAAAAACAATGTAAACTTCCGAGCCGGCTAAGTTCGATTTAAATTTCAATAGGTCGTAATCTAACCAGATAACATCTGAAATTATGTGATAGTTTCGAAAATGCGAATTGATAAAAATAATGTTTTCCTTCAGAAATCAACTTTTACATACTAAAAATGCAAAGTTTATGATCACGTGATAAGTAGAGAGCTGACAACCGGCTAAAATAGTAGCTACTAATCTTAAAGTTTGTCCTTAAACTATTCCATCATAATTTTTGTGTCTTAGTAAGTTTGAAAAATTTATTAAGAATAAGTGCATATTTTAAAATTATATAGTTAAAAAAGTAAATTAAATTAATGCAATGGGAAATTTTAACTAATTTTAAAGATTTTTTCTTTCTTTGAATTTTCTTACTATTCTTTCTTTCATTTTTTGATAGTTTATAGAGCTGGCCAAAGTTTAAGTCGATATTAACAATTTAAACTTTGACGAGCTCTATAAACTATGAAAAAACCAGAGGGCCGGGGCTAACTTTGACCGCGTCAAAGTTTTTTATACCCTTGCAAGTTTTTTGTGTAAAAGGTCTAATGTTTGCGAAAAAACGGCTTAGGAAATAACGAAGATATTGATCAACGTCACTGTTCACCACCGATTGTTCCTATGGGAGCTATATGATATAGTCACCCGATCTTAATCAAATTTGGCACAGTCGTTTGTTAGTGTAATAAATTCATTAATATTTAATTACGACAATAGCTCAAAAAATAACGATGTTATTGAGAAAAGTTCGTGACTTTGACGTTTGTATGGGAGCTATATGATATAGTAATCCGATCCGGCTGAATCCGAGATATACAAACTGTGCAGTATATACAAACCTACATGCAAAAAAAAATAATATACCCTTTTTTTAAGGGTATAATGAAGGAAATAAAAATAGTAAGCAGTAAAGTTATATGTTTAGTTCTTTATTGAAAATTTTTATAATTATTGCAATAAACCAGGAAATGTCAAATGCCCCAGCAACGTTTAAACGTTTCTTCTTAAAGATTTTTGCCAATGAACTGCAATAAAATGCAAAATTCAAACGACAAGATGACGAAGAAAATTTGAAATAGATTTTGTAATCATTTGAGTTAGATTATAGTGTTTTTATTTTTGGCCTTCTTCAAAATTCCATTTAAGTTCAGGAATGGAATACATATTTCAAATCAGAGGGCTTATTATAACTTATAAGTTTTTGTAACTGGAAATTAACACCTTAAAAGTGAGAAAAAAGGATAAAGTTGAAGTTAATCAAAGAGGTCAAGGAAATTTGCTTTTGAAGAGAAAGTCACTGAATATTATTTGCCTGTAAATCAAATTCATTTGCATGCAAAAATCATTTAAAATTTTTCGGCATGAAATTAATATTATCCCCATATCAAACTTGTGGGGCAAGGGATGGCGTATATAAAGGCAATATTTTATTAATTCACTTTCTTTACCATTATTCTATCTTTTGAATTTAGGAAAACAAATGCACTATAGTTTGACCTACTGCAAAAAAAAACAAACAAACTAATTGCTACATATCGAATATCTAGCGATATAATTTCAGTATTCAAACAGAAAATCTGTCTATGGCTAACCCCGCCCACTGAGTCAGAGAGTGAGAGACTAATTGCAAAATGAATGTATATATTTATGTATGTATAGTGAATACCTTTCGGTAATACCCATAATATTCAATACACGTATCCATAACTTTATTTTCAAAGCTCGGCAAGTTTGCTAATTGCATGACAAACGAGTTAGTTGGTGGTTTTTATTTGAAAACAAATCAACACACACTTGTTGCACTCATTGAGTCATCATATTGGGAGAACGACTAAATACATAATATAGACACGAGGACAGACTGAGATGGGGAGAGAATGCTAGCGAGGGGGAATTGGAGATAGAGAGAGAGCTAAATATTACTTAATAATATTAAGGAAGGAAAACTGCATAGTTTGCATACCAAAACAAAAAGCAGCAGCCACCCACCAGAAATATTTGAACCTTTACACTTTTAGATTCAAATTCATATATCTACGTACATATGTATGTATGTATGTGTATTCTATATATGTTGATATACACATATGTACATGGAATGATATGTATGTATGTATGTATAAGCTATGTATATTTATATATATAAATTCAAGATTTCTTCAGCGAACAAATTAATTTGTTTACACTTTTGCACATTTGGCCGGGGCAATTGTTGTTGAATATTGTTTATTGTTTTGCTTTGAGGTTTTTTGTTTATTTCATTTCATTCGACCCGAATTGCTGTGCAAGAGTTTCTTCTTTAGTTTTTATTTTAGCCTAGCCTTCTGGGCAGTTTTCAACGAGAATCAGGGCGAGCGATAGAGACAGAGAGAGAGAGAGAGAGAGAGTGGGAAACTGCTTGAGATCAACAGAAATATGCGACAATATGTTATGATATTTGTAAATATTTTCGTTCCCTCGAACTCCTCCTGTCTTTATCTGTATCTCTAAGCCATACATCATCATGTTAATATCATTGAGGTACTTTATTTCAATGACTTTTAACACGCTCATGGGAGTTTTTCCATGGTTGCAGCTTGACGACCAGACCGACCACTGGCAGCGCAGTTCGATGTAATGAAATTACAAGTTAATTAATTAAATGCATTTTGTGTAGATAAACTAGGTAGACATCTATTCCGACCGGCTGATTCTAACAATCCGACGAGTGCAAGTAGCCATTTAGCTGATAGGGAAGTTATTGCTGTCAGTAATAAATTCACAACAGGCCAACACATTGCTCCCTTGCGGGAGTTCTGTTAAATCTCAAGCATCTAACAATTTAAACACCCTGCACTAGCCATAAAAACGTCTCGTTTATCAAAAGTAAAAAACACAACAAAAACAAAAAAAACATAACAAACTGAATAAAAAGATATGTTAACAATCAGCAAAATCTCCCAAGTCTTTATGTTTTTAAATACTCTATAGATATGTATAGCCAAATACTCTCAAAATTTCTTTAGTTATTAAATAAATATTTTGGAATTCAGCAACAATTGTTGTTGAATTTCTTCTATGAACTGAATCGAACTTGTGTAAGAAAAAATAAAGTCTATATGACTTAAGCTTAACCAATCTTAACTTTTCAGTTTAGATCAGCATGATCAACATTCTCATATAATCTTATACAATTTACTAGGTATACATATGTATGTAACTTAAGATGGTTTTATCTATCGCAATCCATCGCAAAGACTCAAGTAATTAAAGAATTTAAATTTCAATTCTCGTTTCTTTTAGAGTATTTTAGCTTCACCATTTTACATTAGTTTTATGTCAATTCACAAATTGATTTTAATTTTTCGTTTTTTTTTTTTCGTTTTCTGTTAAGCTTCACAAACACACAAAAAGAGTCTTTCATCAATATTAATGGTGAGGAAACAGAAACAACACATCAAATGTTGACGCTCGTTTATCTTCCCAATTTTCTGTCTAGTTAACCTTCCCCACCGCACCGCCCGCTCATCTCGTTCCTCCATTAGCCATCTCCCTTTTGAAATACAAACGATTGTACAATATTTGGCAAGCTCTATCCATACAACCATCCATCTATCTATCCGCTCCACCTACTTTCATGTCGATTTCCACTCCTATATACTACTAAATGGCAATCAATTGAATGAATTTTTTTGGTGGGCATGGCCTATGTTTAATTTTTTGCCACGTGTGTGTGTGTGTGTGTATGTCTATCGGTGCTGGACTCATCCTTTGTTTATAGAGGCTAAAAATACAAAAGCTAACTGAAGAATTTTCACACGAATTAAAAAATATATGTAGACACGTAGGGTAAATGCCGTCAATGGGTCATAATAATAAAAACTTGTTGAAATTTAAAACATCCTAGCCTACAAGTACAGTGAACCCTCGATTTTGATAAGCTTATCTTTAAAACCTATTTGATATAAGATGAAACGGATATTGTTTTACGTTTTTCAAGATCACATAAGACAATTTTTACTTAATGTAGAAGGAATAATGCTATTAAAACTGTCAAGCTTAGAGAAAATTGTTTTTTTTTTTTTTTGTTTTTTAAGCATTTCGGGGAAATATGTTTTCAAAAGTCATCAATGGGATCGTTTATATTTAGAGTATATTAAGGGAGGGGTATAAAATTGTCGTCAGATCAAACTTATTTGGCATTTGGCATTCCAATTTAATTATGTATCGAAAAAGATGTCAGGGAATAAGTTTCTTGGGCTGATTCTAGTACTACAGGGAAGGTAAAAAGTATCCGTATCGTGTGATCACTGTCTGAGCGGTGTCCATACTGTAACGGGTAGCCTCTAATCTAAAGTATCTCACCTCAATTTTGTGGTGAGTTGGGGCGCTGTTCTTTGTGGTTCAACCCGTCTTCAACCGCTGGGGAGACATACACGATTAGTTTACTTCGGCTTCTGATAGGAAACCAACCGCAAAATGTTGATAATAACCGAATTATAAAACAAAATAAAAGAAAAAAAAAAAACTCTGAATAAATACTCTCACGCATACATACTCAGGAAAGCAAGAACAACAACAAAAAAACAGACATACAAACACATACAAAAAAAATAAAGGAAAAGGGGAAAAGACAAAAACAAGAAAACCACATTTCCTGACACCAAAAACCGAAGAAAAAATAATAATAATAAAAATAATACTCTTTAAAATTAATTCCCTTGACCCAGTACACACACACACACACACATTAAGAACTTATTAATGTGAGTTTTCTTTTTGAGACACTTTGTGTGTTTAATTGCTTGAACTAAATATATTAATTAGCGATTAAGCCTGTTTCCTCTTAATATTGTTTCAAAAATGTTTGGCATTATTAATTTTCTTTTTTTTTGAAATTGAGTTGTAATGAAATTGCGTATACGCCGCGTGACACATACAATGGCCCCCCTCAACTCGACACACAATCGTTTTGCCGCCGATTTTTAATATTCTTTTTTTTTTCCGCACTTATTTATCAGCGGTCGATAAATCTTTACTTTTTTTTTTTTGCATTTCGCAGTCGTCAGGCATACAAACATAATTTCAGTTAAGTGGTGTTCTATGAAATGGCTTTTTAATAGGATTTTCGGCAGCTTTCAACAGCTGCCACTAAAAGTTTTCACTTTATTTTTGTTGTTAGTGCGTAAAATAGATTTAGTTTGTTGGATGAATCAGCAAAAAGAATCCCTACACATGTGATACCCTTATGCAAAGGGTATATTTATTTGTCTGAATCATCTTTCTGGTGCTGATGACTATTTCGTGAGTGAAGAAGTCTTGTATTTGAGTGATTTTGTGTTAACCCATCAACAACAAGGTGCAAAGTTTATCTAATTCTTCATTAGTTGTTCGTGTTGTTATTGTTGTTGTTGTTGTTGTTATCTAAATTATTAATCAACACATTAAAAAGCCAGTTGAAAAGGCTTCTAGACCACTACTTACATTAGTTTATTCCATAGATAGTAGAGAGAATTAATCGCTTGTACGATTGGTGAAATTTGCTAATAGGTATTGAAAATTCAAACTAACCATCTGGAAGTTTTGCTACAAATGAATTACTCAGTGTGTGTTTTCTTATCGAGTGATTGTTTCTCTTTTTCGTTGGATTTCCGCGTTTAAATAAACTTGGTTTTTTTTTTTTGGTTTTTTTGTTTTTATTTCGTTTTTGATGTCGCATAAAAAAGATTGCTGCAGAAGAATAACTGCAGCAGAGTACATTGCACTATGAGTACACTTGGCCAGCAAAAGCTTTTAAACGATAAAGATAATCCGCATAAATCAGAAATAATCACAATTAACATTAATAGCTTAACGACGACGACAACAACAGCAACAACAACTGCAACAAAATTGGCAACAACATCTCCAGAGAATTCAGTTAACAAGAAATTATACAGGATCGCATTCGGTGAACACCTGTAAGTATGTCAATGAGTTTTGAATTTTGAACCAAAAAGATTCTTGGAATTATTCAGGGGAATCGTATTAAGATAAATAAATAACACAATGGTCATAGTATAGTATTCTTTGTCTCAACAAACTCTCAAATATATATATACATTTGTATGTATGTATGTATATAGAGAGAATGTCTATACAGTATTTATGTCTTTATCTTATCAAGCATTTTTTTTTTAATTTTTTATTTTCTTGTGATGAAAACAACACTTTCCGACAGGTTGATATTTGTGTATACCAAATATATAAATTTGTGTATATCAAATTTATATGCATATACATACATACATATGTATTTGTTTTTATATGTATGTATGTATATGTTGTCTTTCCTTAGAAATGGCTTAAAAAATCATCATTGTAGTGATGGCCACTACCATCATAATATTCTTGCAATTCAATTAATTAGTTTGATCTATTTATAGTCCAATGACAGAGATAGTTATTTATATTTTCATTTGCATTTTCATTCTATGAATTTTATGACGAGATTATAATATGTCATGAAGATACGAAATCTAATTTCTTGGTCAATCATTCGAATGAGTAATAAAGATCTTAGCAAATAAAGGAATGCCAATAACCTTTAGGATATTCTCCTTACCTCAGGCAAAAAAAAAAAAGAATAAAACAGATAGATAACAGCTTAAAAGACACTTACATGTGTTTATTACTCCATTTATATGCTGACTTTGTATAACGTCACCATTCCTTTCTGGAAAACCTTTTAGTCATAATGAAATTAAATTGATATATAGTAAAGGAAGTTATTTATTAACATTTGTTGACTATATGTTGATATATAGTAAAAGAAATAAGAAATTAACATTTGTCAAAAATAGTCGACTGTTAATGTTCATAAGAAAGTAATATGTATATACAAACTTTATGTCATGGTTTAGCATGAAAAATCTTGGATCTTAATTCCTGCTTGAGATTCAAATCAGCGAAATTCCTGTAAATATTTTAAAAATATCTTTAAATAACAGCAAATTATACTTCTTAGGTTTTTCATTCTTACTTAAATTCTTAAATTCTTCTTGCTTAAGAATTCTTACTTAAAATCTTACAAAATTCTTATTAAATTTTATGTTCTATGGCTTAACTCAAAGTAACTCATTTCCGGTCGTGGTTTGACTTTTTGAACAGCGCATTTAGACATTTTTCAAAATAAATATGTTGAAACATTCATACTTTTTATAGTTTGAAAAATGAATATGCAAAAAGCATGCCAAAAATTCGGTTTCCTTTGGTTTATTTTCAAATTTGAATTAATCTTGACGGAATGTAATTGAATGATTCCAAATGTTATCCATAGGTAATTGATTGATTGAGATTTTTATACCGACTATGGCAATTAGACTTAACCAACTAATACATAATTTATGGTGTAATAAGTTGGTCTATTACAATTCGTTAGAAGGAAATGTACAAATATAAATTAGATAACTTTAGTTTACGAGGGGTCGTCGTCGGTTGGTGTAGGACTAATTTGGTCAGGACCTCATCAACAGTCCCAAAGCAAATTAGTGGTTAGACAACGGTATATAACTTATTCAACAGGTTTCACATATTTCTCTCTAATTTCTTGTTGTTGTTAGTGGTTTTTGTTTTTTTTTTGTTTGTTTTGTTTTCGTCATCAAGGTCAAGTTGATTTAGTGTGTCATGGTTTCAATTAGTAGGCAACAGAAACTTGTCCCAGAGGACAAGTGCTAACTGTAACCGAAGAGCTAACAACGAAAAGACCCCCCACTGTGGTCCCTGTCAGTCCCTGTGCCACGGCGGGGCATTAATCATAAGGTCAGGAAAAAAAACAAAAACACACACACACACACACACAGAGAGACGCAACGACAATAAATGGAGCCAGCAAACATTTATGAATTCATGTTAAATTGATACTAACTGCCGCTGTCTGTCAATACCGGTGTCATCTGTCGCCCGACCACCACCCTCCTCCCGCTCGTTTATTCCCATACCCCCTCTCCCACCCGCCCCCACTTGTCGGTCACTAGTAGGGCTAGTGTCGCCCACTCAACTTTCAAAAGTTTTCGCTAATGTTCTGCCATAAATTCATTACAAATACGCAAGTTCTCGACCATCAGTACCCCACCATCGCCTACCAATCATCTCTACTCAACTAAATATCGTATATATTTTAGCTATCTTATCGCCCAAATCATTATGGGAATAGGAATGAGAATGGGAATGAGAATGGCAATGGTAATGCGAATGGGGACTAGGAGTGGGAGCGTCAGTGTGAGAGACAGGGACAGAAAGTGGAAGTGGAAATATAAGCTTAATTTCATTGATCGGTTGATGATTGTTTGCTTTTGGGTGACATGGACAGCTGCCATCAGACTGCCATGGGGCCACGAGCCATCGATAGATAGATAGATATAAGTATACAATAAAATAAAAGTTAAACATAAAAATCAGCTAAATAATTTATTACCCCAATCTCCTCGTCCATCCATCCGTCCCTCACCTCTCTCTCTACCACATTAAGCACTTAAAATATCTATCATACATATACGATATTATTTATATATTTATAGAAAAATTGGTATAATTAATCGTTATAACCCTGCACTTGGACCAAATTCAACAAACAAACATTAACACACACAAAACACACGGGGTGAAAAAAAAAGAAAAGAAATTAATGTTTCTCTTGAAAGAAAAGCATGAAAACAATTGGCCATAAAATTGAATTATGATCAGAGATTTTGCCTACCAAAAATTCGATTCGATTTTTCCCTTAATTTTATTTTCCAAATTTCCGTAAAAACAATAATTTCAAATTTTCACAAAATATACATACAGATGTATGTTGTCTGTATGTATTGTTGTATGCCAATATATATTTATGTATGTGTTGGTTGAATGCAGCAATTTGCTGCTGGTTTTGATCATCTCAAATGGGCATTGGAATGGGAATGGGAATGGGAATGGGAATCGGAATGAGGGTGTTACAAATAGATGTCTGCAAACTATTTAAAATGAAGTAAGATTTGGTTATACACTGACACAATTAATTTTTACCAAGTTTAATTTACACATCGAGAACAATCTTGACATCATTTTAGTGTGAATATGAGAAATAAACTTAATCTACATGAATGTATTTAGAAATATATAGAAATGTCAAGCTTTATTTATGCACTTATGATTTTTCCATATTGGTCATGTCCTTCTTTTAAATTGAGTCTTCTGGGTCACAGTTTTCAGTTCATTTTAGTTATTACATTAGTATTTAAGCGATTAGTACAAACCAAAATAGAAAACAGATATTCATAAGGTGGTAACGACTAAAAAATAATCAAAAATACTCGAAATAAAAGATAGGTAACGCCACTCATACTATTCGGTGCCTGCTCTTCATGAGAGGTTGCACAATGGTTCCATTCTAATTATTCGTTTTATGGGGGGTAATTTTTTGCCTTTGCTTTTAAGTTTTTTTTGTGTATTAATTCTTTGTTGGTTCATCTAAATTTTAATTAAAAAACGCTAACAATAACTATCCAAAAATAATTTTCTGTAACGGATTGCACTTACGGTCACTCACGTGACAAACTTTCGCTATTTATAAAACAAAAATATTTGAGAAAATTGTGGTAGTTTTAGCGACCTTTGTGTTGTTATATAAAATTTATTTTTGATCAGGCTTTAGGTCATATTTTTCCAAATAAAAATGAAACATTGTTTTATTTGTTTATTTCCGATATATTTCGGTTGCGCAGCGGTTGTTCGGTTGTTAAATGTTCTTGTATTTTATTGTAGTTGCCCTGAAGACGGTTGCCGCTGCGCAACCGAAATATATCGGAAATAAACAAATAAAACAATGTTTCATTTTTATTTGGAAAAATATGACCTAAAGCCTGATCAAAAATAATATTTGAGAAAATAATTATTTTTAATTTTTGTTAATAATTGTTACACTTATCTATGGACAATTTAAGAAGAGAAGCTCTACGGTAAGAGAATTCTCAATGTAGTAAATATTTTAATAAAATAAACCTATTAAACATACCGAGAACTTTTCACATATAAAATTTTTTCACTATTTTTACCCAAAAATATAAAATAGGAACATTTCTTTCTACAGAACTTTCCTCTGTATCGTTTTTCAAGTGTAGAAAATGATCAACTCTGAGCTCAGTTTGTGTAGTGAATGTTTTAGCAATGGAAAAGCTACATTTATAATGTAGATATTGTAATGAGGGGTTTACTCTTAACTCATGTTGAGGGAATATTAATTGAGTTTAAGTAGATACGATTGGGAATATTAATGAAGTGCTAAAATAACCTTGTTACTGAATACTTCCTGAAATCACATTATTTACGATATTATGATTTTCAATGTTAATTTCATCTTGTATTTTGTTTTATTTATTTTGCAGTGCCTTTTTCACAATGGCTAAACACATTCAACAACGCGGTGGATCGATTTATTGTGGCCTCAGTCTTTTGGGTATTCTGTGTCTTGTCATATTTCGTTTACTACCCGGAACATCAACATTTGGTGTATATGCCATGACCGATAATCGAGATTATCATCATCGGGATGGCATTCATACGCCATGCACTTTCTTCGATACGGTGAATCTGACTGGTTACAAACGCTTCGAAAATGGCAGCTATGAGTATGATGGCATTATAATACCCAGCAATTTGGTTGGTGTCTACGATTACATCTATAAGGATCTGGTGCAGCGTGTCGAAGTGGAGCCCCATATGCGTGGTTGTATATGCCAATTGAAATCATGTCTGAATCTATGCTGCCCTTGGGGGGAAATCTATGTGGTTGATAGATGTACAAATGATTCGAGAGCACGTCAGCGAACTTGGCCAGCTCCTGTATTAAATGTCACCTTTGAGAATGGTACAACACATCCAGTGAATATTTTCCAACAGTTTAGTGTCCAAAGTTTTCGACCATGTACCGAAATGTTCTCTCTTCTACCGGAAGTAAATGAATATGATTCATATGTTCTATACACAAATGGCACAATGCTGCGTGAAGATGATATGACCTATATTAGAAAGAATGAGTTCTGCTTGATACCCTCATATGTAAATGAAACGGATACATTCTATACCCTAAATCCGGCCAATTGTGATATGAAATCGGAGAAGACAACTGTGAAAATTATCAATGCATATGGTAAGATATTACAATAAGTAATTGGTTATTATTTAGATCTTGTTTTACTATTCGAAACAAGAACATGTCTTAGATCCGATTCTGATTAATTAATTTTGAATATATGATTAATTCAATGTACTCAATTATCTTTACAGCCATGTTATTCTCCATACCGTTCATGCTGCTGACCATAGCCGTCTATTTGCTTATTCCGGAGCTAAGAAATCAGCATGGCAAATCACTGGTATGCTATCTGCTTGGCCTATCCATTGGTTATTCGGCCCTGTGCTGTGTTCTTCTAATGAAGAATCTAGATCCAGAGAGTATAGCATGCAAATCGTATGGCTATACAGCCTACTATTTCTTTATGGCCGCATTCCTTTGGCTGAATGTCATCAGTTTTGATTTGTGGCACAATTTCCGGGGTACTCGGGGCATTAATCGTTTTCAGGAGAAGAAACGTTTTGCCTTCTATTCCCTCTATGCCTGGGGTATGGCATTTCTCTTTTTGGGTTTCACCATTTATGCCCAAGAGGGAACCGATTGGCCAGGCTCATTGAAACCGAGCATTGGCGATGGACAATTCTGTTGGCTGGACATGCAGACATGGGCGGGAATGATATATTTCTTTGCACCCATTATTTTCATCATTGGAGCCAATACCGTGATGTTTGTGATGACAGCCATCAAGATTCATGGTGTACAACGGGAGATGGCTAAAATAATTGCACGAGAGGATAGTACAAAGAATTTGCGCACCGAGAAGGATAAGTGAGTATTCTCAGGAGCATATATAAGTTGTATACAAAATTCGATCTCTAAGCGTTTGTCGCCTTCTTAATAAAACCCCCATTAGATTTGGTCTATTCCTGCGACTCTTTTTGATAATGGGCGTGACTTGGTCATCGGAAATTGTATCGTATTTCGTTGGTAGCGATAAGAAATGGTCGAAAATCTTTTACTTAACCGATCTATGCAATGCCATGCAAGGTTTTCTCATCTTTATGCTATTCGTGATGAAAAAGAAGGTCAAACATTTGATAACCAATAGGTAAGTTTTGCTTAATTGATATTAATATATTGCGTGATATTGTCCATATATAGTGTAATTACACTATATATACAAATATATATATTAGTTTATAACTGTGTAAGTCCAAACATTTACTCTCACACTCACACATGTTTTGTTGTCTCACACCAAAAACACAAAAAACCAAAAAACAAATCAAACGAAATTTGTTGCCAAACGAACAAAATGTCCCACCAATCCAATCCAATCCAATCGAATCGAATCCCCCCCTATATAGAACCATACGCGTGCGTAGTCTGAGGCAGACTGAGAGTGTCACAATGGCTGGAAGCAGTTTCTCCATGCGTCAACGTTTCATGGATGCCTCGAATCACATACGAAAATTGGTTGTGATACGAAATGCATTTGCAAACTCCACAAGTGGCGTACATTCGCACACCGTCTAGTAAGAGCACAACACACTTTAGTCCCCCCTCAAAAAAAAAACAAAAAAAAATCAGTGTTGTGCCCTTAACAACTAAATCTATATATAAATATGTATATGATAATTCTTCAAAAATTGCACTACTTATACGTACATATATATTCTGCATGCACTTAGAAAACGAAAAAACAACAACGGCTTTTTGTACATATGAAAAACTGTCTTCTCTCTCTCTCCCTCTTGTATGTATTTTCGTTGTCGTCCAGAATGCTTTCGATATCGCTTATGCAAACAAGCAGCAGCCACAACAACAACAATCACCATCAATCCAAGCAGCATAACCCTAATAATAATCCCGACACAATATCAAATATCAAACATGAACCCAATATTATAGCGCTAACTACTATCCAATAGCAAAAACAAAAAAAAAAAAAGCAAGCAGTATAAAGCAGTGCAAAATACAGAGGCTAGGCTTAAAACGTAACAAAAAAAAAATAAACAAAATACATTTGACAAATAATAATTAATATATACCTATATATAAACAAAATCCGTCCATTATCTATTTTCGTCCAAGTACCTAACCAAAACAAAAAAATACTAAAAAGAAAAAAAACAAACAAACAACAACCAAAAAAAACCACAAAAACACAAAAAGAAAATCAAACAAAACTATAAGTTAAAACGAATATTTCATCGTAATTTTCGCCTGAAGACTATTGAAGAAAAAACCGAGCAACAGTTCATGTCAATCAAACTCGACCAACTCAACCTCAACCTCAACGGTCTCCGATGTGCATGGCCAAAATGGAAAACTAAAACTCAAGCCAACTCAAACCCAGATTGGTATAGGGAAGCATAAGGTTGGTGGTCCTTAGATTGCAGACCATTCACTTCAAGGAAAGGTAATGTGTTTTGCCTACTAAAAAGGGTTGCGGTTGCAAACGTAACGTAGTCTGTGATTAACCTCTCATAGCTCTTACATTTTATTGCGAAACTCTAATTTGGCCACCCTTTTAACCTTTAGTTGTTATCTATCGAAATTCAAATATGTTGTTTTCTATGGAATAACCATTAGCATTGCATGTTTTATACATATACATATACCTACATATATAAGTACATATGTGGACTATCTATCTAACCAATTATCTATCTATCTAACTAACTTACTCAATTTGTGTATATCTGTGTACTATGTGTATCTAGTTAACAATTCAAACTCAATTAACTAACTCTAATCAGCTTTTTCGGAATTATCTATCTCCCCATAACCACATGGACAACAACCAAATAGATGTTCGAGATCGGGCGATGGTAGCAATCAACGGCAAAGTCAATACTCCACCAAAACAACATCCAGCAGTGTCGCCAATTTATCGCTTCATGAGAAGAATTCAGCGGAGAAGCCATTGGTATCGACTGTAGATCAACATCAACGCACTACGTCCTTTCATTAAAAAAATGTGAAGCAGGAATAACAACTGGTTGGATGTCTGTATGGCTAACAACATCTGGAGGGCTGACAACATTTCCATTGCGTTTCTTGTGAACCTTTCGCTCTGTGCGCTTTAGCATCGAATAATATCTGGGATAGGACCGCCATATTATATCGTAGTTTATGAAAAGACACTAAATATATGCTAAGAACTTTCACTTTTTCTCTCTCTCTCCCCCCCACTCTTAACTAAGTACATACATTTACATTTATATACAATATTATGCATTCACTATAAGTACCTAAATGTTTTGTGTACGTACGAAAAGTACTTAATCCTTTATGTCACTTTTCACATTTATTTTATTTCAACCTGATTAGTTCTATAAGCACGCTTCACAAACGAGAGTAAAAAGAAAAAACAATCCCTTAAGTACGATAACTAGTATTTATATCTCAAAATTAATGAAATCTTTTATCTAAATGAAAATAATTTAGAAGAAAAAATGAAAAAGAAAAGCTTCTTAAGCAACACATATGTGAAATTGTAATTGAGTAATGGTAATTGTTTATATATATATATAATAATCAGATATTTTTTTTGTTTTGTTGTTTTCACCGCATATACGTACTCAACACACAAAAGTCAAAGTTACTTGTATGTCAAATTAAATAAAGCCAAAGATACAAATCATACAAATTGCAAAAATAGACAAAAGGTTACTTTAATTGCTAGTTAAGTAAGCAAAAGTAAGTGGGCCAAATTTTGTTTCGGCTCTATAAAAGATAGACAAAATACCGACATTTAACCAGCTGAAATAATTTTTAATTGCATGTGGAATCGTGGCTGTGTCCCTGATACTACCTTAACAGTGGCCGCTTTGCATGAAAAAGAATGAGAGAGGAGACATTTGGGCTGCTTTACTTAAAAACACTTCTTTTTGTTAGGTGATGAAGACTATCTAATTTTAAGTGGATCTTTGTAAGAAGGAATGATAAAAAATTTGATTCTCTAACGTCCGAAGTTCAAGAAAATAAAAGTAAGGTTCGAAAAATGGCTTCAACTGAAAAGTGTATGAAAAGTCAAATATGTGATTGGATATTTCTGAAATGCCGCTAAGTTTAGATTTTTAAAGGATTCCTAGGTATATGGGCAAAATTAACTGACCACCCTAACTGAGGTAAATTTGTGTTAAAATGCACCTGGCGAAAAAAGCGTAATTTTTCAATAAGATCCTTGAGATTCGAAAAAATCATGAAAATCAAAGTTTTAGAATGCCTAAGGTTCTACATTTGGGCCGCCACTGTATATACAAGTAACTTCTGGACAAGAATCTATGTGTATATCATTCTTCTTATGAACAAACCGTTTTCGGTGCTTACATACATACATATGTCAAGAATAATAATAAAATTCTTTAGAAGAATTAAGAAACTACCGAATTTGTTTTCTCGATATTTTGTTGTTTAACAGTTTACGTTAAAAATAAAACTTAACAATGAAAACTTGTTTACAATAATATCAAATCGAGAAACACGATAATAAAACCAGCTTATATTTTTTTAGGCAGGGATAGCCTGGGATTTTAGCTTTGTTTTAAATGTTATATATTTAGGAATAATTGATTCAAGTGCCGAACACGGAGATTAAGACAAATAGGCGAAAATTGTAATGGTTTTCCTCGACCTCAAATTATTGCAAATTAGTCCTCATTTCGAAGGTGCATTCGATAATATAAATTTATGTATACCAATGTTATGTGCTTCAAAATATGTCAGCTTAGGTTTTATTTCCAGGTCAGACTATATCAAAAAGAGCGTTAGAAATGTATTATGAATATTCATTCATGTTTTTTTTTTTTTAAACAGCTAAATGTCATTTCTTTCACCTGGTTTAGACCGTTTACCCGACTGTCTTGACTGTTTGGAAACCACATTTTCAAAAACTTCATGTACAGATTTTTTTAACCAAATATTAGTAGGCTAAATTTGGTGCTACTTTAAATATTTGGCGAGAAAATTACGTGTTTTTTTTTTTATTAATTTAGAGCGTTGTAGAATCTGGGCTGCGATTAGATTACGTGTTTATAGGAAAATTTAGTTGGCTCTGGCTTTTATAATCTCAGAGATCCACTTGATCATAAGGACGTACGGAAAATGGCCAGATCGTTAATGTTGATCAATGGATAAAAATATCTACACTTATAGTAAAAATATAAAGTACAGAAGTAATTACTTATTGTGTTGGCATTTTTTCTTGCTTTGGGAATTATGATTAAAAAAATGTTCTTCATGGATTATTTTAAATTTGATTTATGTTGGGGTTAAATAATATTCATATAACGAAAACAAAAAGAAAATATTCATATGTTAATTTTACTTGGATTTAAAAGAATTTCACCTGAAATGGATGGCTTGTTAATGCCATAAATACTCTATGGGGTTCGACAAACTCTTCTTTCAAAAATCGATGACTATTAATATACGTAATATACCTATAGTTCCTAATCAAAGCAGATTATCCATAAACTTTTCTTTCTCAAGTTTTGTCCCAATTTCAATACAATTCAAAAAGATCGTTAAAATCTTAGGAAACTTTCATTACATTCCCACTATAATCTTATATCTGAACCACTGAATGATCTGTTGAATACTATTGTGTATTAAGCTTGTTGATTCGACCAAAAAGCTCTGCCAGAGATGAGTGAAATAGCTGACAGCTTTTGAAGATACATCGACCGGAAAGTACGGAAAGTATCTGCTCTGCGCAATACACTTAAAAGTTTCTCTACACACACACACACACACACACACACACACACATTACTGTGGGCCCAGGCAGCTGTTGGGTCTGCTCGAACTTGGAAGCTACCAAAAAACCACAAAATAAACTACAACTAAATGAATTTTGAATGAGCAGCTCGCGATGGTTTTTGGTTGAGATTCCAATGACCAACTAGAGGTAGAGGTAGGGGAGTGTGAGGACAGGCTGGGAGAACTGGGGGAACTCTGTCTGTTGAATGTTGTTGACTGGTCTCCGGGTACTGGGTATTGGGTATTGGGCCTGGGCTAATCAGTTAGTCTGTTTTTTATTCTTGGCCGGCATGGAGCGTTGTCGTAGTCGTTGCGGTTTCAGTCTTTGCCTTTGCGTTTGCGTTTGCCGGTTTATCGTTTAGCCCGCGAGAGAGTCTTCAAAGAGTTGTTTTTTTTTGTTGTAGTTGTTGTTGTTGTAGTTGTTGTTGCTTATGATTCTGTTGAGGTTGTCGCAATCGTAGCCGTTTTTAGACATACAACGTCAGCGTCAGCGTCGCGACTCGACGTTTTGTCGTTGTCAATTTGGATTTTGGTTTTATATAGTGTGTGTACACAAAAAAACACACTCACTTATAGAGGTGTGTGTGTGTGAGTGTGAGCAGCCCTGTGTGCGTATGCGTATTGCATAAAAGTCCAAAATAGTGAGAAGAAATAACAACACAAAAATTGTGGCTTCTATTTATTTATTCAATTTTCACACAAAAAGCAAATGCTAACTAATGCTAAAGCTAAAGTTGTGACGTCACAAACGGAAATTATAAATTAAAGAACAAAAGAAGAAAACGTAGAAAAAAAAAAAAAAACAACAACAATCTCAAGATGTTAATCACATATTTAGCAATCTGCACACAATTTCTATTGCTAGTCCAATCATTGGAAATTGCTTCAATTGTCCATCCTTGCCCCTATGCAGATACAGTCAATATCACCGATGGCCTAAGGCATAAGGATGGCTCCTACTCGTATGCTGGTGTAGTGATACCAACCCATTTGATGGCCGAATACAATTTCAAAGTGATCGATGGCGTTGAATATAGGGCACCCAAACATTTGAGAGGCTGTGTCTGTCAATTGAAGCCGTGCATTAGTTTCTGTTGCCCCAACGATTGGATTTTCAATGCGGCCACCTGGAATTGCACTAGACCCGATCTAATACGACCCGTATCCCATGTTGAGGTCACTTATCGGAATCGTAGTGTCGATCAATTAAAGATTCAAGAGCATTTTGTTATACGCACCGAACTGGGGTGTCGCAACAAATTCGTGGATAAGAAACATGAATCATTTTGGCAATGGGATCTCTATGAGAATGGAACTCTATGGCGTGACGAAAGGCTTTGGAATACGGATGAATATTGTTTCACACCGTTGGAGCATAAGCCGAGTGTGTGGGAGTTGACACCATTGAATTGTGAACGCTTTCAGCGGGGCTATCGCGTCTGGATCTATGCTATATGTGAGACATACATATATGTACATATATGTTGTTTTTTGTGAATTAAATTTGAAACGGTTACACATATGTATCATCATCATCATCTTCTTCTTCTTCTTATTTGCAGGCAGCATTATTGCCATATTGATTAACATATTTATATTGTCGCTCTTGGGATCGGTGAGAGAGGCACGTAAGAGTCATTATGGACAGCTGATTATATATTATTTACTCTCTGTCATTGTGGGTGACTCTTTATTGGTTTATTTGGCTCTCAAAAATCCCATGAATCTAACCCATGAAGCATGTCGTAATATAGGTAACTGATTCATATTGAATCTACATATACATATATTCTTATTCATTTATTTGGATTTTTTCGTTTTCATTTTGTTACAGGTTTATTGGCCTATTTATTTATCATGTTGTCATTTTGCTTCTTGGCCTATTGTAGTTTTGATTTTCTACAAAAATTCCAATTGAAATCCATAAGAAATTGGCTACGTAAATTATCATATTTCATATTGATTATCCTGATCATAGGTCTACGTTATTTGGTAGCCTTTGCTCAGGATTCCAAAATACCAAAACACTTTAAGCCAGGCATTGGCGAGGATTATTGTTGGTTTGATGGTAAGTTATTGAATATGGCAAATGAATGATTATAAGCTATATCTACGTTTTTTTTTTTCTCATTTCTATAGTTCGTCTGTGGGGCATATTGATTTACTATTATTGTCCAATATTTTTGCTATTGATATTTAGCATTGTTTGCTGTATTAGAGCATATTTTGCCATTTATCAGCTACCCGAAGACACACACTATATATTGGGTACCCAATTGAAAGTCATGAAGATACAGTAAGTCCTCCCCCCTACCACAACTAAATGGAATTCATATGAGTTTTGCTTATTTTGTCTTCTTGTAGCTTTTATGCCTTCTCTGGCTATCTAATTGGAGTCTCTGGCGTTTGGTTGCGTGAGATAATAGTTTATATTATGGCACGCATGCGCGAACATTTCTTTATCATTGACTTTTGGAGTGGTATTTGTATATTGGGTCTGGCTATAGCCGGATTTATATTGCTTTTGGGCCGTAATATGCATGTGAAGACATGGTGGGCCATCAATGTGTAAGTAAAAGAGAAAAAATTAGATAAGAACTTATTCTAATCTATGTGAATTTCCTTTCAGTGAGTCAAGTCAAACCGATTTGAGTGTTATAAATGCTCGGGTATATAAATTCGATGAGAAGGGAGATCTTAAATCACCTGGTTAGTATATACAAATTTGATATTTGCTTTAAAAATTTTTGTTGAATTAATATTTACATTTCATTTTTGGCCTAGACTCACCCTATCAGCCAACGGTGACATCACTTTAAATGTTTATTTTCTTCAGGTAATACTATTTACGCCTCATTCTCTTTTGTCTTTATTTTTTTTTTTTTTTTGTTTTTTTTTCTTTTATTTAGTATTTATACTTATGAGTATATATTTGTATGTATGTAAGTTTTACAATAAATGTTTTAAGTATTCTAAATAAGTAGTCTAATAAAACTCGAAAAATAAAAAACCATATTGATCTGTAAATATCTAATGGGTAAACATCTGTCAATAAACTCACATGGCAAAGTATTTTTACCTCTGCCATCGAAATACAAATAAAAACAATGCATTTTCAATGATTGCATATTAAATCAATTTGGAATGGACACATTTTACGAGTCTGTGTGTGTGTGTGTGTGTGTCGGTGTGTTAAAACAATCTGTTGATATTTCAGCCACATTCTAGAATGTATTACATATTTATATATCTACCTACCTATCTATATATAGAAACAGAGTTAAAAACCATTTGCTTAACACAAAACAGTCATCAAATGTCTTTCATTTCAATTCAAAGCAACTTCTTTTTGGGGCCAATCCGTTTTATTTTTGTTTTTCCTGTTGTTTTTCTTTAGCATTTCTTGATGACGTTTTGAGTTGGGGTTTTTCAGTGGGCTTGTTTTGGCTACCGCATGGATTAGCCCACAAGTCAAGTGGCACGCAACAAATGTGCCGTTAATGACGCAATTGACAGTAGTCAGTCCATTTATCTATCTAACCAATGTCTCTAGTTTGTATCTCCTTCTTATTCGATGTCTATAAACTGTGTGGTTTTGTTTGGTTGTTGTTGTTGTTGTTGTTGTTGTTATTGTGCTTGTAGTTCTACGATTCGTTTTACCTATCATCAAATTAATATTGGGCATTGCCGAACTACAAAGCCGCTACACGAGCTATAAGAGGACTTTATACTATAATTTTCTGAATTATTTGATTCCGAATGACTTTGAAAGAAATAAAATAATAAAGATTAATTAAAACTGAAACTAAACATCTATTTTATTTAACTCATTTCAGTAACTACTGTTAAGATTATATACGAAAATTTTAAGGATTTCCTAGACATCTTCCTAAGAAAACTGATTTTAAAACTCACTTATTAAAATAAGTTCCAAGTATTTTCTTAAAAAAGGTTGAATGAAATAATACAACAAGGAAAAGATTTCTATATCAACGAAAAGAAACTTTTTTTCGCTTCACATGGTAATTTTGTAAAAAAATAAAAAAAGAATCTTGCCAAAGCCTAAAAATATATTAAACTATAGCTGTTTCATTAATTTAGTACACTTTATTTTCCAACATTTGACATAGACTTTTGGGGCTAATTGTATTGCCATTTCATAGGTTTCTTCTGCTTAATTTTTTGTCCTTTTTCAAAGCTGCTTATTCCAATTTATTTTCAATGGTCTTACTATGTATTTATTTAACGTTTTGATGCGTGTTTTTTAATTTTTTGGAATAAATTTTTAATTTACTAGTTTTATATAATAACTACAAGATTATTAAACACAAAAAGTTTTGGCTTTTTAGTTTTGAATACGTCAGAACGAAAGTTATAATGTCAAATCTTGTTCATCACCGACATTAAAGAATGACTTATACGTACATACATATACCGAACATTTTGGATAGTTGAAATGAAAAATCTATTTTTTATATTATTTTAATATTGCAATTTCGGAAGAAAAAAAATGAAAAAGCCTTGTATTTGAACAAATGTGTTTAAAAATCATAAAAACTTGAGGATGCTCTTAAAAGAAACAAAGTAAATTAATAGTTTAATTAATGATTCGTTAGTATATTAATCATTAAGTACAACAATTTTGTTTTTTATTAATGTGTATCCTTTTAAAATTCCTCTTATATCCTACACAGAAAATTGTGCTTATATTGCTGACTCTTACATATAGATATAAGAGAACAGATAGATATAAGAAACAATAATTGGCCAAAATTTGAAGCCACCGTATATTTCTTTTTTTTTTTTTTTTTTGTATCAATTTTTTAATATCTTTAAAACAAAATGAAATAAAGTAGGTATATATGAATAGGGATTCCAGGGTGAAGGAATATAACCCAATCTTCATCATTGAATTCAAAAAATTTAAGCTGATTTTATTTATCAAAGTGTTGTGCAAATATGCACTCTTAGAAGCTAGGAGTCGACAATTTTTCTTAAGAAATATTTGTTCTAATGACCCTCGAATCCGGGTGTAAAATTGTTTATTGGCTACTTGATATCATGCCGTTGCTATATTCTTAAAAATTTACCAATGCGTGTGGACGCGTTTTGTTTTGGCTTAAAGCAAACTTGACCGTTTTTTTTAAGACCCAATTTTTGTTTTGTTTATTTGAATTGGTGAAGCCGATTCAGATGAATCCGACGTTTAATCTTAAACAATATATGTATGCATAGAAAAAATAATATGCTATCAATTCCAAAAATTTGAGTATTAAGGAACAAAGCAATAAACATGCGACACATTGGGCTTATACGAATTTTACTTGTCTCGTTGTAAGACTTTGACAAAATATATAAGCTAAATTAATAAATATAATGATATACCTACTATTGCATATTAATATTTTAAGACAATATTTTGACATTCTGAAACTTATTTAACAACAGTAACATAATTTTTTAAATGATTTGAAAAGCGAAAGAATCCAAGACTAATTTAAAAAAAAAAATTTTTACTAATTAACTTCTTGATAGGAGAATTATCCTCATAAATCTTATTATCTATAATAAGCTCTAGTTTATCTACTGTTCTTAATTTGAATCAACTAATAAAATCCTTTTTTGTGCCCATAGTTAAAACATAAAATAGATATCATGCAGTTTCCTTTAGGAATAGTAGGGGATCATTTGTCTTATAGGCCCAATCACCTCCTCAAGGCAGACTAAGTTTTTTTTTTTCGTTTTTGCCGTCTTCCTCCCATTTTGTTTGGTGTAAACAAAAACTAGAAAACTCGTTGTGGGTGTGAGCGCCACCACCACCACCAACACAAGCGGCCTGCCTGGTTGCCTGGCTGGATGATTGTGGATAGTGTTCTCTGTATTGTCTATCGTGTTGGCCATGCGGCACCGTTGGCCGCTTCCTCAGTCCAAGTTCAACCTGCGCCAGGTGCAGATGATCCGCTGGCCGTGAATTAGTCCAAAAACGTTTCCTTTTGTTGTGTTTTTGTGTTGTTCTTTTTTTTTTCCTTGTTGTTATTGTGTTTTACCTATCCCAAAAGCCACCGTCGACGTCATCAGTGCATTATTTTATTTTCGGTTATTTGATTATTTGGCAATCGCATAAATTCACGCTATTCATAAACATAAACATAAACATAAACGTAGAAAAGGCCGAATGTAAAAGCGGCCGAAATGTCTCTCGCAATGGCGCAGCAGCAGCAGCAAAAACAGCCGCGACTCATTAGACTCTTCCTCCAGTTATTTTTATTTACCTTGAGCTATCGAGGCACGTGTGGCTATTATGAGGAAATGCGTTATCCTTGCGCATTCATTGATACCACAAATATTAGCGGCAGCTATGCCATGGACAGCTCCTTCAATGGCTCCTACATTCACAATTGGACTGTTATACCCAGAGAATGGGTGGCCATCTATGATTTTGTGATTGAGGATGGTGTTCGGGTTCCAGCTCGACGACATCTTCGGGGTTGTGTGTGCAAGCAAACGCCTTGTGTGCGATTCTGTTGTCCCGATGGTCAGATCTATGATCTGAATGAGAAACAATGTAGGCAACCCCATTCAATGTCAGTCAACAATTTGCCACCAGATCACAGTCATATGGATATAGAACTAAATAACGGTTCCCTTAGGCATATAGAATTGAGATCATTATATAGCATTCATGTGGAAACGCCGTGTAAGCATATGAAGGCTCTTCGCAAAAACATGGAATATGTTCATTGGACCCTACACGAGGTAAGTTTACCGGATCGGCGGCTGTGATCGTTCCAGTGAACTTTATCAGTTCTCTTACAGAATGGCACTATAACCCATCGTGGACATATGTTTACGAAGCATTATTGCTTCACTCCATTACAATTGGCCAATGCCAGTTGGGACTGGCAGCCTTTGGCCTGTGCCCCAGAGAAACTTCATTTCATATTGGGCACACGCGAATGGACCTATGCCATATGTAAGTGAAATTCACAAAATATTCAAAATAAAATTATTTTCCAAATTTTAAAAATAGTTCGAGAAAGCACATAAAAATAATTGCGCAAATGTGAAATACCAATTGTATACATACACACATTTATACATACTTCACATATATACATATTTTTTTTTTAAATAACAACAACAAATTTAATTTGTTCAATTCGATTCTAAAATTGATTGTTGATTGGCAGATACCGCCAATGGAGTATGGAAAAGGTAATGGAAAGAGATGCGTAAACATATTTTCCATCAGTTTGCCATGAAGAAAATGAATTGTTAAACTTATGGCAGATCATCGAAATACATATCTATATACCTATATATGTATATATTCGAATGTCTTGTCTATAACAATAAAATAAGACAATTTTTGAATAAAGATCGCAAGAACATTATGGATTAAGGGCCATTACAAACCACTTGAAAGAAAAGAATTACACTTAACCCACTTATGTTGAATACATTATAAACAACATTAGTAAACATGCTAAATTTAGTAAGAATTCTGTATATTCTATCTACAAAATATAAACTCACGATGGGGACGATGACAGAACAAAACAAATGTCGGGATGCAGGAAAACTCTTTCGACAATTTCGAAATGGGAAACAAAATTCTACATTGGTTTAGTTAAAAAGTGAACTTTCTTATGGCAATTGTATGAAATAAAACTTTATCATTTTCAGAATGTTGTATCTAAACTTCAAGGAAATCTCAGTCTAACTTCTCGAAATTATACAGAGTAGCCAAAGACTAGCTATATAACTAGACTTTTCCGTTTTCGTACTTAAATTTCTATTTGATTTCCTATCGAGATGTCATAGGTTTAGTTCTACTACGGCTATCACATGAATAGGTCGTGAGGGCTGCCTATATTGAAGAAGATATAAAATAGTCGCAAACTTATGATGACTGACACAGAATCAATTAACCGGATCGTTTAATTTTTGAATCACTGCCAAATCAATATTTATGCAGGTGCATAAATGTATTTGTTTTTTATTTTATATTGTGTGAAATATAAATTGTCGAAAAATAATTAAATTTTTCTGCTTAAGACACATATCTACCGCAAAATGCTCTTTGCCAACGTGAGCCCATATCATAGTAAGGACAATTTAAGCCTCTCTATTCTACATAAAAAGTGAAAAATTTATTATTATGGATATATGTATGTATTAATGTACTTTCCAAAAAGTTTCAGGAAAATGAGTTAATATTTCATTTTCGGTCATGCCAATTATTTTACTTGCTCCTTTTCCATTACATACAGCTTCAATAGATACAATAACAACAAGATTGTTGTAGTCCTGTTCTTATCTGTCATGGCAGTATTGATATGTTTTTTGCCTAACCCGATTAGACTAGCCAACAATCTAACGTTTATAAAAGACGATTAGAAAACCTTGTAATAATTATCTATATACTAAAGAATGAATCCTCGAAGAGCGTAGCCAGGGATGGGCCGTCGGCCGCATGAAAAATTAAGTTTCAAAATTGCTACCCTAATTTGTATCTTGGCCCTTGAAAACTTGGCTAGTCCATATAGACTAGACAATTGTTTACCTCACACGAACTAGTAGACCAAGTGTATGTATTAGCCTGGGCTGAATGTTGCCTGGTATGGGTCTAAGGCCCTTCATTTGTGATTTGTGAGGATATTTCAATAGCACGAGACTAGGTCACTTCGGCACAGGCAATTTCCTGGCAAACATCATGCTTCATATCGATAAAATCTGATTTCATATCTAGGCTACACACATTTCGACAAATAATAATAAAAAGTTTTTCTTAGTTCATTTTCAATCAAAGTTTCATCAAAATATTATGCAATTATTCGAAATTTCATATTAAAAAGCTGTCAAAATATTATTGTTTGTTTTTTGTTGTAAAATTCTGATAGTCTTGGTATCATTTGGTTACAAGCTAGGATAATCGAGATAGGATATATACTTTTATCGAACTCCTTAGATATATACTTTTATCCTCGATTTTTTCACAATTTTTTGTTCAACAATATTTCATAATGTTAGACCAGAAAGTGTGTAAGAAATTAAGAAGCCCACTTTATTTAATAAACAAATAGATGTTGACTCTAAAAGACTTTGAAAAGATTTTTCATAACTTCGGTAGGTAATAGAAAAAAAAATGGTTTCTATATGGTTAAAGAGATATTAAATACATATATCAATCATCAGGTACTTTGGCTGGGCTTTATAAACATATTGATCAATTAGTTTGTTGAACATAAAATGGAAACATCGTTTTGAAAATTAGAAATGTAGATTTCAAAATTAATAAATGTTTGGCTTTTTAGTAGACAGTGATAAATTCTAAGCATTAAATAAGAAAGGCAAATAGAATTCATAAACATAAATACTTTCCTATTTGAAATTTTAAATTATGTTTTTTCAATATGTACCTAACGATATTTTACTTTAAGTTAAAGTAAAAAATGAGCTAATTTCAAATTTCATGAATAACTTTATTTTAGGTCTCTTTATATCGATTATATCGATGTTTATTGTGCTGATTGTTTATATAATGTGCTCGGAGATGAGAAATTCCTTCTACGGCATGGCCATTAAATCATATGCCGTCTGTTTAATATTTGGCTATGCATTATTGGCTTACCTGACCCTCCACGATCCAGCGAATATATCGAGAGCAGGCTGTCGTATCATACGTAAGTGATTTAAAATGATTTTGTAAAAATGATAAATAAGTTTCGATTTCTTTCATAGCTAGCTTAGCTCTGATGCACTTGTTATTGTCCTTCTACATACTCAGCTTTATATCCTTTAAGCTCTATCTAAGCTTTCATGGCGTGGTGTTGACCAAATTGATGTTTTGGCTGATATTCACACCAATTGCTTTTATTGCGGTGGGTTGGTCCTGTTTCGTTTGCTTTAGTTATCATGGATCCAAGTTGGTCTTTGGTTCCGATACTTGTTGGTTTGATCGTAAGTCTTAATACACAGCTTTTATTATTAAAGACTTTCCTTCTTTGTAGCTCTGTCTTTCTGTCACTTTCAGCTCGCAATTGGTCTGTCATGGTTTATTTCTTTGCACCCATTTTTATAGCTTGCGCCATTAGTGGTTTCTTCTATGTTTTATCGTTGATTTATCTTAGCGAACAGCCTGAAATTGAGGCCGAAAAGAATTTCGAATCAATTGAGAAAAATCGTTTCAAGTCATTTTGGAAATTTTTTGGTTACACGGCGCTGGCCTGGTTTGTCTGTGTCTGCTCATTTGCCTTTAACTATTATCGAGGTGAAAGATCACATTTGAATTATGCCGTTTGCATTTGCATGGCCTTCCATGGATTCGCTGCTCTCTATGCTCTAATAGGCAAAAATCAACAGATACAAAATTTTCTGCGGCGTATCGAGGAGAACAAGTGAGTAAAATTGCAAGAAAATCAGTTTTAACAATTCAATCAATTTTAAATTTTTTTATATTTAATTTTTACAGTGATGATGAAATATCTGTGCCCATGTCCAGTTTCTAAAAGAATTTTTATGTACCCAAAGCAAATATCAAAACATACTTAATGAATCGATTCAGGAAACTCATTGAATGAAAGAAGACTATAAAATTTGATTTTAAAACAGGCAATAATACTTTTTCAACTGAAACCAGTTGAGTTTGAAATTGGATTAACTGATAAGCAATACTTATGAGCCGTGTCGCAAACCGCTAGCAAAGACGCAAACCAGAAAGCTTTCGGTGTGCGTTTGTTGGTTTTTTTGTTGCCTACTTTGCGGCAAGTTTTGTTTCATTTATTGTGCCATCATAATTTATTTAGTGAATGAATTTCAAAACTATTCATCTTAAAAAAAAAATGTTATATACAGTATTTTGTAGTATTTTTTTGTTGTTGTATTAATTATATACAAATAGTTTTGAGAATAAGATGGGCTTGTTAAATTATAAAAGTGTTTTATTTTCTATAAAAATATATATTCGAAGTTAATTCTAATTTATTAAAGTGTTTTCAAAATTTTGTTTAAATGGATGGAATTTAAAAAGTATTCATCAGTTAGCCTAAAAGTAGGCATCACAGAATGCAAAGTAAATAGCGGAAACGGAAATCTCAATGAATAAAATTAAAGTCATAATCACTTAAGAATTGACTAAACAGAAGAAAGAGATAAACATTTATAGTGGTAGAGTAACTTCAGTTTCTTTTGAAAGAAAATTAATAATAAATTGGAAAATATTTAAGTCAAAATTTACTCCATACTAACTAAAATAACCAGCAACGTGCACAATTAGAAATGAGAATGAGACGTTACATACGAGTGAGTCGCTTAGTTCAATGTGGCATTTCCCAGTTTCCCCAGTTCAACCAAATTGCATTCAATTCGGAAAACAAATACAATCACAAATACTTTGTCCCATTCAGTATTGAATTTTAGCATCCCCAAGAACTAAAACCAAAAACTCCTGGTACAACAATATACGTAAATAACGTAATTTACACAACAAAACAAACTCAGCCGCTGGCTAAAACCCAAATGCCGCCCTGCGACCACTCCCCTCCTCCGTTAACGGTAACGAGCAGCATCTATGCACCACCACCCACCATCTCCAACCACCTGCAGGCAACAGCATTGCCACCGTTACCGCCGTCGACCAAACCAACAACAAATTGCTGCAAAAGCTGATGCTGAAGTTGATGCTAAAGTTGTGAGCCACATGGACCATGGCCGAGAGTCCTGCCATCCTTTTGCAATACTCCTTTCTTTTTGTTGTTGTCCTAGCAGCCCCCCCACCACCTCACCCAATCCTTCCTTAACGCCGATGCCCACATCACCCTCCGATAATAAGTGAACGCCGATTTTGTTTGACATCAGAGTTCAATGGCCGGGCACGCGAGAGTCAGCTCTAGAGAGTTAGAAAGGGAAAGAACAACGGCGAGAGATGCACACCAGAGAGAAAGAGACAAAAAGAGAAAGAGAGCTTGTCACAAGGGAAGCTACTTGCATCCTGCATTGAATTGCAGGCATTGGGTACAGCCTCCTCCAATCCAATAAGTATAGGGAACAGGAGTGTACGGCAGAGAGAGAGAAACAGAGAGAGAGAGAGGGATAGAGAGAGAGAGAGAGAGAGAGAGAGAGAGAGGCGGGCGGCCATGGCCACCCACAAAGCTTTGCTCGTTTTGGCTGTCAAGCGCAAGGAATCAAGTGGAAAGTGAAACGAGAGCCTCTGCCTGCTGCTGCCTGCTCTTTTGATGTGGCCTCGCCCCGATGACGATGCCGTTGCCGTTGCCGTTGCCAAAGCTAAACCCGAAGCTGCAGCCGAACACACTCATTTGGTCCTGCTCTTTTGTCATCATCGGCTGGGCATACAGCAAGCATGGCATGGCATATACTCTGTGCGCCCGAGCTTGGGAGCTCTTCTCTATTCTATTGCGTCCTCTTCTGCACTGTTTTTGCTCTGGCCTTTAGCCGGTTTTGGTGGATCGATAAAACGTAGTAAAAATTTTTCTGCTCGTAGTAATGGAAGCTGGATGGTTGGATGGACGGATGGATGGATGGAAGAACGATGCAATGTGCACACATTCTGTATCCTGACGTGCGCACTGGAAATTTGTGCGAGGTAGGACATGTTTGGCGCGTTTTTCAAAGGATGCATGAATGTTGTTGTACACACACACACACACACACACACATGCTTCTAGAGAGAATGAACACGCACACATCAATGGGTTAAAAACGAAGTTTTAGTATATGTATATGTGTATGAAGGATGGTGGCTTTCTTTACCCCGCCCTTCTATACAGAAAGCACCGCGCCCAGTTTTTAGTGTACTTTGGATGCAAAGCAGCAGCAGCAGCAGCAGCAACAACAACAACGACAACCTCTCTCCTCCTACAACTCCTTTGTGCCTCTCGTGCTACTCTCATGCTGCTTCTTCTATGCCCCGCACCACCTTATGCTCCTGCCATGTCACTTCCTTTCTCACGCTCTCTTTCTCCCTGAACCAACATGGAAATTAATTACTAAATGACTTTATGCTTTTTAATGGGCTAACGGCAGTTAAAGGATATTAGACAAGCCATTAAATGGCTAACCCGTTGCTTATATATATAAATATACGTATTACCACGCCCACAATTAGATAGCAATAGTGTGCATATATAAATGTGTGTGTGTGTGTGTGTGTGTGTGTGTTTGTGGTGATAGGAAAAACGATTTTTGCTTTCAATGTGAATTTTAGTTTGTCAAATGACAACATTAAATTAAATTGGTGGTTCTCATCCCTTTCAAAAACTAAAACAAAAAATGACAAACATTAACCAAATTCCAATTTATTTACTTTATTATCAATCGATTTTGATATTGTCCTTTCAATTACATATAAACCACGATCATAAAGCATTTGATACTTTTGAAAGTATTTTTAATTATTCTAATTAATTATTATTATTCTTTTATGACACCGATAAGATCCAATTGAAATTAGAAAACAGTGAGGAGAGGAAGCAGAGCAATTGATGTAGGAAATATTATTATGCCAATTCACTTACATATGTACAATCTGAATCCAAATCAATGTATTCAAATCGATTGCTGGAGAGGGTGGAGCTCTTCCTTATCATTTTTTTCAAATGTAAACCAAATCAATGTCTAAATTTTACTATTTTAATAATTACTACAATAAATGTTTATAATTTAACTTATTTGCTTAATTTATGTTAAAATTTTCGAATAGTTCTAAACCTGAAAGAATAGCCTGATAAATGCCCCAGATCTAAAATATCTATAGGATCTATAGGAGAAAATTCTTAAAAGTCAAACAAGAAAAAAGAGAAGAATCGAATATATGTAGCTTAGTCATCATTTTGTATCTAATATTTACGCAAAATATCTCAAACGCCTTTTTTGTAATTTAGGACCTCAAACTAAACTACAATTTAAAGTTGAAAAAGAGATTCACCTTTTTTTTTAACTGCCGTTTTGGCAGTTCGAACCAAAATCAATTTTCCAAATGACTTAAAACCTGATCAGTATTAATCATTTTATAAAATGTCGAGTGCCTTGAGGCACTCTTAAGTCATAGAGAATTCACTTTTAATTGATGAAGTTCAATACTTTCGTATTCAGGCTAACTCTCGCTTTCAATTCGAATAAAAATTGGTTGGTTTCTAGCCAAATTATTTGGTTTTCCAATCTTTTGCTTTTTAGTAAACCTAAGAAAAATAATTGCCCATTTTCTTATTAATACTTTTACGCTATAGCTCAGAAAAATGATTATATTTTTGTTTGATATTCATTCATTCATTTATAAGGATTAAAATCAAATTAGTTTAAAAACCATTTACAAATTTCATCAATGTTTTTTTTTCACAATTTGCAGTCAAAAGGCAAATTTATAACTAAATTATTATTAAGCTCGGAAATTTCGAAAGTTGAAAAGGTTTTAGATCTAGCTTTGAATACAAAAACAATTGACTTTTTACGCGGAATGTTCGAAAACGTTGCGGAATTACTGTCGATTTGAAATGACTCCAAAACGAGAGCAGGCATGATTTACTTTTTGTAATTATATTTCAAAAGAATCACTACTACTGCTGATTCGATAGAACAATATTTCCCATCCGTAAACCGTAATGATTGACCGCCATACCGAAATGTGGCATCTTCCAGTCGAATGGTGGCATTTCCATAATGAAATGTTGAAAGCGATGTCAGGAAAGCGTTTCGGCGGACAGCCAGGCTGGCATAAAGGCGTTGCAAGTCGACACCATCAGATGCGGAAATGACGTGCCAGGGCCGTGGGGCAGCTGTGCAGCAAGTGCTGTGAAGGCGACAGACACAGCGCCCTCTGCACATGGCCAGGCTAGCCAAATGTCAAAAGCTAATTGCCAATGTCCATTGCTGGAGCACCTAATCTGTCAAACTTTCCTAGCTCTGGCTCAGAGACGACACGTTATCGACACATACGTATCACGGGAAACATCTGTGTCTGGATTGAAGTTCTGAATTCTGAATTCAGGGGTGGTATCCAATTCCATTGTGATGATCAAATAATTACTGGTTAAATTTTTGTTAAATATTCTATAATTCATAATTCATAACTCGATGCGCGTTCCTACCCCAACTACGTTTTTTTTTTCACTTTGGTAACTTGAAATTATGTGAAGCTTTTTAAAAGTCTTTTGGGCAAACGCGAATATCCGGTCATATGTCTTAACTAATGACTACTTGTTTCACCCTCCCCCGCCACACTACCCACCCATCCACTCCTCTACATACACATACACATACAAATACATATATATCAAGTTATCAAAAGTTTTTCAATTATATTTTGATATACAAAGCACGTAACCTACCTACATATAACAAATCAAATATAATAAATAATTTTTGTTAATTTAACAATTTTTCAAAGAAATTTACAACTGAAATGTAATTTATGTTCATAAATGTCCAAACGGGCAATTGACCAACTAAAATAGACCCTTATCCCCTCCCCACAAAACAACAAATTTTTTTTGGTTTTTTTTTTTTATGAATAAAAGAAAAAGCCAGAATATGGGAATAGGTGGGTTGGGGGGCGGAAAGTAAGGTTTTTTTGGGTGAGCAAATGAAAAATTAAACACGAAATAAGTCAAAACAATAATGGAGAGTGGAATGTGTGTGTGTGTGTGTGTAAAGAGGGGCGGGGGGTAGGGCCCCATCATAAATTCATTCATGAAAACGTAACTCTGCGGCGTCACACGAGAAGGCAAACAAAAAAAGATTTATTATTGGTTTTTTTCTTCGTTTTTTTTTTTTTTTTTAATTTTGGGAATGGATTGCTAATGAAATCGAGGGTAAAGTATGTAGGTATATACACTTATACACACAATATGTGTGTGCCTGTGTACTTTTCGATCTTTCTCACTTTCTTTTGAAGATTTGTCAGCTGCCAAAGAAGCAAAAAAATAAAAAAAAAAAAAAAAACGAAACAAACTAATGTATAAACATTTTACACGTTTTTTTTTTCTTTCTTCTTCTTTTTTTTTTTTTTTTGGTACGCGTGTGCTCCCATTTCTCACCCGTAATGACACCTTTACCTTGCCATGTTATAATTATGAAATCTATATGTGAGTTTTTTTTTTTCTTTTTGGTTTTTCTTTTTCATTTACTCTCATATATTTTCGTTATTATAGTATGTATTTCTTTTTATTTTGTTGAAGTTGTCCGTTTGTCTTCCACAATTGTTCATGTTTTTATCGTCGTTTGTGTGTGTAAGTGTGATGTTTGTTTTGTGACTCTTCAGATTTATTTCGTGCGTTACTTAAATTGTATTTCGTTGTGTCCAATTTACACAATCGTCGTTTCGATCTGGTTTTTTTTTTTACCAATCTTTTGCTCCAATGGACACTTGGACCCACTTGGATAGCTTGTGACCATCTAAAAATGCCAAGCAGTCAGCAATTGCAATCGAAACTGAACTCGAAACGTTTGCACATCGAAATTCAATAAATGGTTTCAATAATATGGTTAAAATGACAAAAACAAAAGAACATTTCGTATATTAAAGATTACAAAATTTATCAAATTAACATAAACATAGTTTTATTTTTAAACAATGTTCTTGATGTAGGAATTGAAATTTAAGAGCTTCCCAAAAAAATGAATTTAACAATGATTAATTAGATAAAAATAGATCCCATCTCTTGCTTTGCTTGCAGTTTTGAAAAATATTATTCTATTCTACTACATACAGCTTTCGGTAAAAAAAAAAAAAGAAAAAAGCATTAATTAAAGTATATTAACCAAAATGATATGATCATGTTGAGTCCAAGTAAATGGAGTATCAATTAAGTAAGTAATCGTTGGGGGTAAGTCGGGGCCCGAACTCGAGAACAAGAGTATTATAGTTTAAGTAGATCTCCAACAACTAATTTATTAAACTTTATAAAATGAAAAATATGTATATGTTTGTATGTTATTCTGTTTGAAATCCGAAATTCCCGCAGACTAATTAAAATGATCTTAATAACAATGAAAACTCTTTAGGTAGAGTACCTCTTTACCTCAGGATGTATGTTAAAAATTTTACAACGACATGTTTTTTTTGAGAATTTTTCCGTTTTTTTTTTTAATTTATTTAAACTTAAAAATCTCCCATCCAAAGAGTTTGGTCCAAAGTATTTTTCAAACCTAAGATCATTGAAATCCATCTGTTTAACCAAAAAAAAGAAAGGACATAAATGTATATATGAAATTCTTTTTACTTGCTGCATAACAAAAATATACTATCCCGTTTACTCTTTAAAGCACAGCAGCACTTGAGCGCCGCCAACGGCCAATTTTTAGTTCATATTGTTTTATCTGCCCAGTTGCAGATGGTACATGACTCCAATGCTCAATAGCATGTGAAGTGGAGTAAGGAAAATAAGTCTTCTCTTCTTCGATTTCCAGAAAGAAGTCATATTTATATTTCAGTTTCATGAGTTAGTAGCTCTTAATAAGCCATGTAAGAGAAGCTTTTAGAACATGTTAATGTTAATACAGTGGTAGAAATTCTAATAATCTTAAACAAATAATATTACAAATCTTAATATATATAAATCTAAGTTAACGATTACGTCTCCTCCAACACATATAGTAAAGTTAATATATAGATAGATATATAGATATTATTAATGTGAGGAATTTGATCAGAGTTGATTTAGGTTTTGCGAAAACATTATTTTTTTGCATTATCTATATGAATGGTATAAAAAACTAAGTTTCATTTTAAATTTTTAAAATATTCTAATAAGGGTAAACAAATTAAATGTTTGCTAGTCGAAAATAATACATAATTTCCTAAATTTTGCTAAACAATTTTTGCTGGCTTTAACAATCTGAAAACTATATTTTTTGTTGTTGTTTGTAAACTTTTCTTAATTTTTGTAATTTCTATGTCAAGCATATTTATATCAATCCTGGGAATGATCAGCATTTGTTTATACCTAAACTTATATATATATGTGTCTGTGTGTGTGTGTGTTATATAAAAAATAGTTTATTTTGAGTTGAAGAGCATCAATTTCCAAGCTTAAATTTTGTCCATCATCATGAAGATTTTTTTATGGTCAACGCACGTGTAAATACTTAACACAATTTTCGTTTGTTATACCTTCTCTCTCTGTCTTTCTGTCTCTTTTCTTCTCTTTTATTTTATCTTTGTCTCTGTCTTTTTCTCTGTGTGTGTGTGTGTGTTTGTTTGTTTGTTGATTTTTGGGTAGCCCCCGAAGCTTTCGTTTTGCTTTCTACGGACAATGCTCTATAACCGTTTTAACTGTAGAAATTATGCGAGCAATTAAAGCAAAACACCGCAATCACAAACGGTGTTCGTTTCACCTAACACCGATCCCCTCACCTTGCTACTCGATTCCCCTCCCCACCCTCATATATATACCAACAATCCATCGAGCTGTGATCAGTCTTTATGGCTTGCATTATTAAGCCATCGCGAAAAGATCTATCAGAGATCAGAGCCAGAAGATCATCGCTTAGTTGTCGTCGCACTCAATTAACGGACAAAGCTGACAAACTGGCGCTGATGTGGCAAAAATAACTAAGTAAAAGGCAAAAGGCAACACCAACAACAACAATAAAGAAAAAAACGAAAAAAAAAAAAGCTAAACAACAAAAAAAAATGGCAACTTGCAAGCAAGCAACCTCCAACCTCGCTACTTCTTTCATTCCCATGCAACAATGTTGCAGAGTAGCAACAGCAACAGCAAAAGCAACAGCAACAGCAGCCGCACCATATCGTGAAGACATCAGGGAAGCAAACACAAACTGCAACAGGCAAGAAAAAAAATAAAAGACGTCGACAACAACATCGCTGTGGCATGAGTGTGCGTTTTTATACTCTCTAGCCACAGGCTATCGATGGGTATACCAAAGTCGTTAAGATGTATGCAAAATCAGGGTATAGAATGAGAATAAAAAATGAGCATAGAGAAGCTGCAGTAGAACTATATAAAATGTAGCTACTATCAGCCGTTAGATGGCGCCTTAAGAGGGTCCACTTCGATATTGCCAACTTGCAGTAAATTTGATTAAGAAAATTTGTTATTTTATTTACATTCAACTATGAAACTGAATACCTTTAGTTGTCTCTCATTGTGGTAAGTCAGACTTATTTATATTAGACTTTATTAATATTTATTTTCATTATTTATGCAAACAATTGCTCATTCGAAGATCAATCATCTATATTTTCTTTTGCACTGACAATAAATATTAGTTAGATTTGTAAAATGGCATCAAAGTCAAAAAACTTGAAAGAATATTTGAGACTTAAAGAACTTGAAGCTTTCTTTTGCTTACAAAGCATCGTAAGATAGAATTATGTTTCCTCTATTCAATCTAGGTACTTAAATCTAATTAATTATTAAAATTGAAGATAGTAACTATCTATTTCTCATAAATTAAAGCAGCTGCGGGAAAAACAGAGTATAGATTCATGGTCAAAACACTCAAATTAGTGAACAACATTAGAGAAACTTATTTATGTTGTCCTGTACTATTTTATATTACCTTGACATTAACATTTTAGATGATTAAATATTCAATTAACTCAAAACTTAACTTGCTTCAACTGGCCAAATGGTTAAAGGATTTATGCGCTAATGCTTCCTTTGATTATTAAAGGGTATTAAAAATTCACTTTAATCGCATTGCGATTTTTGGGCCCTCTAGTTTGCATTGTTTGCGACGCGTCGCTGCTGCTGCTGATCGACGAAATGAACCTCGCTTTTTCTGAAATTCCTGCGCCTCAAGTTGTGTCTTTGACGAACATTTTCGTTTTAGGTTTGTTTTTTATTTATTTATTTTTCATTTTCGATGTGTGTGTGTGTGTGTGTGTGCGGGTCAGAAAAGCCAGATCAGCCCAATGTGGTAGAGATGAGAGAGTCACGGAGAGCGGCCAAAAACTTGTGAATGAATATCATTTGTATTGATCAAAATCATGATATATATAGCACAAGTAGCTAAAGACATTTAAGTTTCAGTTGATTGAGAAATGTAAAAAGTTGACTTAATAACTAAGATAACTTACTTCAAACGACATTGCCAAACTGGCTACATTAACTTTAGTTAAAAATTAATTTTTTTTCGCTTTCGAGTTTAAAGATCTTAAACTATATCTACCAACTGATATCTTCTCATTCTTGTTACTTCCTGAGAAGGACTTACTAGATTTATAGTCACCTAAAAAAAATAATGAGATTTTGGTGTTGAATATAAAACAAAGTACATCGAGTAATATTCCTTAAGTTGTTATCTGATATCATAGATAGGTTTTCATATTTAATGCAATAAAATATTGATCAAGTTTCTATACCAAAGATGCAATTTCTATACCAGATATACATATAACAAAGTTACTTACTACAAAAGTTCCAACATATCTCTTTAAATCTTGTTATATCTTGATCCAAATGATCCAATGACAAAAATTCTTTAGGCATTACCTAAGAAATTAGCTTTTTGGCAATGATTTCTAAACTTAAAAGTCTTTAAAACAAAGATAAATTGTTCACTTTTTTATTTATAAAAATCTTTAATCTACTTTTTAAATAAATCTGTGTTGGCGAAATATCTGAAAAATCATTTTAAAGCCTAAATCTAACTAAAGTGAGGCATGAAATTGTTGTCAAGTCAACATTTAGTTAGGATAAGCCAATAAGTGAAACCCTTCATTGGTAAAAGTTTCAATTTTTGACCTCAACTTTCAGAGACTGAAGCTTATCATTGTAGATCTTTAAGTTTGCTAATTGAATGGAATAAGGATCTATATAATTATTCACGTTGCCATCTCTAGGATATTATGATCCATGATATACGTATATGTGTATGTATGAGTAGGAGCAATATGTTGTTGTCATTGTTCGTCTGTGTGTTGGTTGAATGGATGCTCGGTTGTTGGTGGTGCTTGTGAATCCATTAAGCCAAATGATGGGCAGCCGCCCAAAGCGCAACAAAGTTGCATCGTCGGCCACATTAATGAAGTGATTTGCACTTTTTGTTGTTGTTGTTGTTGCTGTCGGTGGTGGCGTTGCTGGTGTTGCTTGAGCTCCTTTTGACCACCACCAAGGCAAAGCAAATGAGCTGAAGAGAGTTTTGTTCCAGGAACAATCCCATCGAGGTGGGTGAGATTTATGACAGCCGACAGTGGATCATGTCACTTGTCAGTTCGTTTGGAGTGTGTGTGTGTGTGTGTGAATTGGAATGGGATGGGTAGATGGAAGGTGAGGGGACGAACGAACGTGAATATTAAAGGTATATAACAACAACAACAACAACTGTGTATGGCTTTAAAGAGAAGAGTACCCTGGCTAATTGAAGTGATCATTTGATATGGCATTATACATATGTATATGCACTGATCCTGCCAAAATCTTGAGAGCCGTAAAGTGGCTTCATCAAGAGCACCTTAAATTTCTGAAGTGTTCGCACATATACATTTGTATGTGATAGCCATCTTTAAAAGCTGACTCACAAAGTCAAGTGTACTGCGCGTATTTTCCTTCAATCACTTTTCAATCCTAAAAACCATTCATTGAAACTAGTGAGTACATTCGCCTGCTGATCTAAATTTTCTATACTCAAAATAACGATCGTGATCACTTGATCTATTTGCACTCTCTTCAAGATCTTCTCACACAGCAGCAGCAGCAGCACCAGGCAGGCATTGTTCTTGGCTTACAAAAAGAAAAGAAAAAACACGATTCCATAGCCACGACTTCGACTTTAGCTCCTGCTCTTATCCAAAAGGAACTATAGAATCGAAACCACATTGTCCACATAATTCAGATTTTCTGAAAGAAAAGAAAAGAAGAAAAAAAATGCAAACTCCTTTTCGGCGGCTGCTGCTGCTGCTGCTGCTGCTGTTGCTGCGTCTGAGTCTAACTAAGTGGACATTGACCGTCTGCCGAGTCAACGATCTTCAAACGTGTCAACATTAAAAATAGCAGCCAAACGCTCCACCTTCCTCCTCCCTCCCGATTCATCCGTTTTTTTTTTGGCTCTCCCCTCTGCTTTTCTCCCGCAATTCCCAGCCATAGCCAGCCAGTCAGCCAGCCAGCCAGATATGTAGACGTGCAGACGTTTGCAAAATGCCAAACGAAGACCAAAGATATGGGGCCAAAAACAAAAACAGAACAGCAAAACCAAAAAAAAAAAAGAAGAATATCAAATAGAAGTTCTGCATGGGGCATGGCATCCTCTAATACCCAACAACATTCAAATTTTTGTCCTCTCTGACCAGCATTTAAATTAGTCTAAAAAGAAAAATAACTTTCTAAGCTTTTGGAAATCGAACTTTGAAAGTCAATATGTTCTTAGTTAGATAACTAAATTAGAAACTAGCAATGCCATATTAAACGTTAAGATCTGATTCCTAGTTTTTATTCATAACGATTCCTCTTTGTACTTCCTTCTGGATACCTTAGATTGATCTCTTATTAATTGATGAGATAATCTGTTGTCAATCTTGTCCAATATACCCCAATGTCCCATGTATGGCTACCCTATATAGGGTTAACAAAAATAAGAAAAAGAAGAAAAAAAAAAAATAAACAACAGGATGTTTGTCGGTTGGCGGCGCTATCAACGAAATTCCAACATTTGATCGGACGACAGTCAAGAGGGTGGGATGGAGTGTAAGGGGTAAGTTTTCGGGGGAAAGGGTAAAAGAACTCAAAGATCGCAGACAAAATGCAAAGAATCAAAAATTATATATATATACATACATATATATACAAACAGAGATAGATAGACAGAGAGTGAAAGAGAGAGAGAGCAAACTGACAAAGCCATTAATTACTGATTGCCGATACTCGACGCTCAATGAAATTTTGCAGACAGCAAGAGAGATGATCATGATGTTGTTGCTGCTCAAGATGATGATGATGATCGTGTGTGCAGTGGAAGAAGACACCCCAGACATGGCGCTAAGCCAAGCAGAAAGTAGCTGCAAAAACCACGTCCATCGGTGGGTGATGGCGGGGGGGTGGGTGTATGGGGGGAGAGGGGTTAGGGCCCCACTGTCTACTCCAGTCGCCAGTCGCCACAATTTTTCAGTTCGCAGTCAGCAGTCTTCAAGCCGCCTTACCCCATCCAAACTAACATAAATCACTGTGCGAATCGGTTTTTGGTTTGGTTTGAGTTTAAGATCGACTCTGTTGTTGTTGTTATTGTTGGCTCCTCTAATCGGCAAGTTGCACATTTGACCGTTATGACTTCCGCTTAAGAGCCCCAAGAGTCAGAGTCAGCGGCAGAGTCTAGAGTCAACGATCGAGTTTTATGTTTATTTTCTTTTCCTTTTTTTTCATTTCTTTTTCTCTCTCGCTTTTTGAGTTTGTGCAGTTGTTCTTGATCGTCTCTTTTTTCAATAAATTCATTTATTAAGCATAATGCCCCAAACAACACACATTCACACACACACACACACACACACACACACACTGACACAATCACTTTCCTCCTCTCTTGTATATTCGATACACGCATTGTCCTTGAACGTTTAGTCGAAATTTATGGAATACATTGAACTCCAGCCACTAAATTAGTCAGTTAAGGCTACAACAACAACAACGACAACACAAAACAGGAAAAAAATTAAAAATAAAAAAAAATAACTGAAAAAAAGAGCAAAACGAACAAAAAATATATATGTATATATTTATATGAAAACATGACAAAAGTTTTGCCGCAAACACACAAAAATGTTTTCGGTATATTTTCAATGTTGTTGTTATGATCTCTGGAACTTGGCGAGTGAATCAGTAGAACACACAGAGCTTCCCCCCATTACCCAAGCCCCACCACCACCAGCACAACCACCACCATCAGAACCACCAACAGGCATCACCATTCAGGCATCATCATCAGCTCCAACCTTTTTATCCAAAGTCATTGACCGTTGAATTGACTGCGTCTCGTGGTCACTGGCAAAATTCAAAGAATTCTCTCTAAAATGCAATCATTACTAATTTGGGTGTGTGTTTATGTGTGTGTGTGTGTGTGTGTGTCTAAGTGTGTGTTTTATATGGGTGCAAACAAAATCAAAGAGATCGCTATGTGTTAGCATTATCGTTTAGTTCACTAATTGTAAAATTCTTTTCCTTTTTTTTATGGACTTCATTGACATACTTTAAATCTAACTGTTTTATTAATTTCTAAATTAATCTTTAAATAGGTGGATTTTCTGTTTTTAATTTCAAATATAAATATTGTCCAATCAATTCGTCAAGACTAATGCAAATACAATTGCTTTTGGTTATTGAAACGATAGTTTTTGGATCATGATGCGGACGACTATCGTACCGATCTTATAAAGATCGTTTCACATGACTTGGCACAGCATTTTACAAACTTTATTTGGTTTGTCGCATGTAATTTTAGAATCAACTGTTAAATTCCAGTTAGAATTTGCAAATTTTAAATCCTTTTTGAAAGTTTTATTGCCAGCCTTTATTTTAGATACTCAAAACTTTTATATACAATGGGCTAGAGATTAAAGATATCAAATTTTGATAACATCTCACATATGACAGTTTTAATGAAATGTCTTTGGAAATCCTTTGTTGAGTAATTAAGAATTGTTTGAGCAGACGTATTTCAAAAGCCTCATGACCTTAACAGTCATTAAGACTATGGTCCTGCTAGACTTCGTGTTATCTTGATATACAAAAACTATTGCTAACACATAGAGACGACATATAATTTTAAACTAAGAGTGGGCAACTTAAATAAAAGACTTTCCTAAAATATCTGCAACATTGAAAACTGTTTTCTGTAATTTATACAAACTTTAAAGAACTTTTTTAACTTACTTAGAAGCTAATGAAACTAAAAAAAAAAAAAAATGTTGAAAAATTTAGAAAAGTTTTTGAAAGATGTCTGTTATCAAAAACATGGTCCAAAAATAGTTTAAGTCATCGAACTAACGCGCCAAAACAGATTTATTTTTTTAAGATTTCAAGAAAGCTAAATCTTTTTGAATTTTTTAGCTAAAAAGTATTTGTACTTCATCAAGAAGGTATTTTTTCTGTTGAATTAATAGTAATAATATGTATAATATTTGGAAAGGACATCCTTTTGCGGCATATTTTGAGCAAAACTAAATAGAAGGAAAAACACTTGACTTAAAACCATTCCGGACAATCGATGCTTCAGAGTCTGAAAAGGGGTTAAGGACTTTCAAATTATGAGAATCGACTAAGAAATGAATGTGAAATTGGCTCTTGAGGCAAAGAAAGTTGAAAGTCACATAATTTGCTGGATAAATATTTGGAATTATTATTGAAATCTAAAAAAAATATGTTAAAACACAGGACAAAGAATGTTGAATCTCATCTAAACTTTAGGAATTGTTATTGAAATCCAATGCTAGCTTAGTTTCAACATTATCGGCGAAAAGTGAGAGAACCAGCTCTCTAGAAGAATTCTCACAGAAAGAATCGCCTTTTTGAACACAAATTTAAGTAAAATTTTCAATCTTAATGTATAATATAAAAAGTATTCCTTGAGAAATTTTTTAAACGAAATGATCGGTAATGAATTTCTTTCCCAATTCTATTTCGCCCTAATTAATTGGCGGTAAAAACTCAAATAGAACTTTGTGAATTTAAAAAGATGTTAAAATCTTTGAAAAAATTACAGTTTAAATAGAAAATTTAATGCAGTGTCTGTTTTTTTTTTTTGTGTTCTGCGTTTTGCGAAAAAGTAGCAAAACGTTTTTAAATCTTGGCCACTTAATCCTATTTTGTATAGATTTTGGCAAAAGCAGATTTTGTGACTAACGCTGGCAAGGATATGGCTATGAGTCCTAGCCAGCTTTGTTTTGGGTCAAATCTATTCACAAGGAGAACGGTAGAAGAGAAAAAACAACAACAAGTTGGAGATTTGAAGTGGAACCCGAGGGAACTATTTTATATTTCTATTGCTTTAACCGCTTGCACATCCTTTTTTTTTTTTGTATTTTGTTGCTTTTGTTTTTAGCATCCTTGGCAATAAGAATCTCATCAAATTTAATGCTTAAGTCCATAAGCCCTAAACTGCACTTTGTGTGTGTGTGTGTATGGAGTATTTTTGTATTGGCCAGGTGACGGCGGTGGCATCACCAGAAACCAGCACGTGCCACGCCCTCCTCTCTCTCTCTCTCTCTCTCTCTCTTTGTGGCAAGGTGCGCTTAAGCAGCGAAAAAAAACTTTGTCTTGTGTTAGGTTCTATATATAGTACATACATCTTTAGATATATCTATATATAGTCTGCTGCATATCCTTGTCTTTGTTTGTAGACAAAATTGCATTAAAGTTTTGTGAACATTTTTCTACACGTAATTCATATTTATGACGAAGCGCAAGGAGTTACGCGCAATGAAAAAAATGGATGCGGGATGAAAGAGATTGGGTGGGTGGGTGGGTGGTTGGGTCGTCAAGGAGGCGACGGGTGGGAGGAATGTGGCAAACGCGTGGCATGGCTTGGCGTGGCGCAGCAAGGCAACTCTGCTCAATTTAAAGTCAAGTGTCAATGCAAACTTCTTCAACGGGTCCAGGGTCTATTGATGGCTCTTTAGAGGCTCTTCTATAACTCTCCAACTTTCCGCTTTTCCCCTTTGACATGCAAAACGCGCGCTTCATTTGACATTTTTGTTTTCTTTTTTTCCTTTTTGCCTTCACTCTATATATATGTATGTATATGTATGTATGTATATTTGTTTTTTCATCTTTTTTTTTTTCTTTTTTAACAGCGAACAACAAACGCGAACGTGGTTGGGATCGCGTTATTACCAGTCAGAGCAGGACTTACCTCTTACCCTCTGACACTCCTCTTTGACTGGCCTCATCCTTCACCATCATCATCATCATCATCATCACCATCATCAGTTCAGTTTCCCACTCGTTTTCTAACCTCCTCCTACTCCTGGCCACTTGGCAGCTCTTCTGTTCGCTTTTTTTTTCTTCCCCCCATTTGCTTTTATTTTGTGTTTTTTACCCTTTTCATCAAAGGCGCCGTGAATTTTCTGTTTGCGGTTTTTTCCCGTTAATATGATTTTTCCTGGGCTCACTTTCCTGCATCGTTTTTCCGCACATTTTGTCCACGACAACTAAACATTTGAAAAATTTCATTAAATTTTCTCCTTAATTATTATTATTTTTGTAATGGTTATATATATTTCCCTTCTTTTTTTTCTTTTTCTCTCCCTGACTTTTCCTTTGTTGCTCTCAAGATCAAAGGACGCGATGACTTGGATGTTTTACTAGTTTCAATTTACAGGAAAGCTTTTTGTCATAATTGGTTGACATTACGATGGGGTCTCGCGCGTAAAGGATTAGGATGCGAGCCATGGCAACCAGAATCCTTTGCATAAATAATCAAAATCAATTGCCAACCAAATTTTCTGAAGGACAGCATTAATCTTAAGTAGCCAGGCCAAGTGCAACAACGCGTTATGGGGCGTGGCCCAGGCAAACGACGTCGACGACGACAATGAGGAACAAGGAGAAGAAGAAGACGCCGAAGAATGTTGATGGGGGGGGGACGACGGAAGAGGATAACACAAAAAAAAAAAAAAAAGAAAAAAAATGGGACAATACTTTCTGGAAACGGGAACAGGAGCAGCAGCAGCAGACGTCGACGAAAGTACAGTCAACGAGCGTAGAAAACAACGGCGGGCCATAAAGACGTCTGCTGCAGTGTAGTAATACAAGAGATTGGGGGGAGTTCGGGGGGGTGAGAAAGAGCAAAAATGGAGCTAGGGAGGGGTTGGAGTGAAAGTGGGATGCTGTATGTACTCATCCCCAAAAACCAACCAAAACCAACTCACCCACCCACACACATCGAAGAGAGCACAGACGACATCTGCCCTAATCATCTGCCTCCTCTATCCATCCCCTCCCCCCCGCTGCAACCCCCTCTCCCTTACACTTTTGACTTTGTTAGTTTCTCATGAAAGCTTTTAGTTGTCTGGAATTTTTGGTGCTTTTGCTTACCCCAAGTGAAAACTGCCAGTGAAAGTTGTTAAGTTCACTTAACTCACTTGCCAGTCATTTGCCCTACTATCCAGCATATAGAGTATGCATTAGTCGTTGTATTCTTTTATTTGCAAAATACTCTTCTTATATTTTTGTGACTGGTTTTTTTTTTTTTGGTTGTTTTTTGATTGTTCTCCATGTATTTTTGGGGGTTGAAATTTTTCGGGTATCCTGATAAGTACCAAGACAGGCGCACAGACGAGACGAGAGTCCTTGTGCTTGTATGTGTGTGTGTGTGTGTGAGTGTTTGTGTATAAGTAAGCAGGGCATTGCACTCGCTTTCGCATCCCATTTTCACATCCGAAATTCATTTCGGTTCGCTCGTCTTTTCCCTCGTCTTTCGTTTCGCGCAGTGGCAAAGCTTCTGTATTTTGGTTTTGTTTTGTTTTTTTTTTTTTTGGCCCTTTTCTTTTTGTTTGTTGATGAAGGAAAGTCATGCGCTGTTCCCTTGATATCGAAGGTAACGGTATAATATAACGAGATAAATTTTATAAGTCAACGGCGCTCAGAGTTGTCGCAGGCAATTTCACATCAAATCAAATGGTGTAACTATGAATGAATTTTGTAGAAATACTCCAAGCGACGACAAAATTGAGGAGCAAGAGTTTCCATTTATTGCGCATTCTTAATGCCTGGTTAATACTTACAGAATCGATATGTTGAAATCGATAGAGGAAATTGGTGGGATTATTATTATTAAGAGAAAGTAGAGAAGGTAGGGAAGAGCCTACCAAAAATAAATTATTTATTTTGTGTTCTCATTCAAATTCAATGGAAAATCTTAGCTTAGTATAAATCTGTAGTAAGTTTCCATTTTAACAGACTTTAAATTAGTTTAAGAAACACAAAAATAAATTCAATTTTTTGTTAATTATTTTTTGTTTCTATTTGTTGTATCGAAATTGCGAAATTACAACTAGCTACTGGTCCTTAAGCTAAATAAATATTATCTAATGATTATTTCTAATCAAAAAAAAAAAAAAAAACAGAACAAGAGAAGAGAAGAGTGGCTACTCTAACATTTTAAACCAATTATACTATGAAAACGACACAATAAATGTCAAACAATTATACCCAAAATAACCAATTGAATATTCTACTATTATATCCAAATGAAATTTGTATATTAAGAGCATTAGATCGATTCTGAAGCAACCACAGCACATAATTAAATGGAGAACTCGACAACCCTGGTAAAGGAACTCATCATGATGCAAGCTGGCTATCCCAAAAGGGCAACTTAACTCAGTCAAGGCAACTACTACTGAGCAAGGAACTTGCCGTACCCAAAAATGAAATGAATATCGACTCACACTTCTTACACAAACCTCTGAGTTTACACCAGTTACATGGCCTCATATAGGATTCGCAGAGACCGGCGCTCAGAAATATCAAATGGAAAATGAACATAGGGAGGAGGCTTTTTCTCGCAATTCCCGCGCAACGCAAAAAGCCAAACTCTGAATTTTGTTAACCAAGAGAAAGGGAAATGTGTGTATTTTTGTAGGAGTAGAAGTGTCTGTCGGTGTGTGTGTGTGTGTTCAGTTGGAGAAAAATATCGATTGGTTTTTGTTTTTTTGTTTTGTTTTATATGTTTGTGTGTGTGTTTGGGGTTTTTTTTTTTTTTTTGGTAACTGGAATGATGCGTGTTGGAATTTCAGTTTTGGGATAACTACAATGCGTGAGTTTCCGTTTTTGGGCGCCAAATTTCGCTTAATGAAATGGCCCCCCCCTACAGAATATAAGTGAGTGTGCATCAACTGTCAAATGGCAGAGGGGAAAGACGAGGAATTGAAATAGTAAAAGGAAGCTTTACGCTCTCAGCTGTCAGTCAGGCATTGACTGTCCCGGCGTTCAGGACTTAACTTCATGAAAATGCAAGAACTACGCGGATTTTTATATTCGACGTGGAAATCTCAATGACATCTGCCAGTTTGTGTGGCCAAAACGAAAATGAACCAAAATAAAGAAGGGAAATGATGGCGTCGGGGTGAATAGAGGGGGGGGGAATAGATTGGGAATGGAAAGAGGGTCCAGTGTTTCTTGTCGTTATGCAAATTTTATTGAAATGCTATGCCAAACGATTATGTAAAAGTTTACATGGTTAAAATGATTTTAATATGGCAGCTTATGCATACAGAGGCTTAGCCGTGATCTTATCTAGAAGTTAGGGGGTCGTCTAGTGTTATCCCTTTGGGCTACGCTCCAATTTTTGTTGTCCTTGCCTTTTGTTTTACACATGGGAGGACCAAAACACTCCACACCACACACCGCACCCATCGGCCCATTATCCACTATGCCAACACCCAACACCCACCACCTTTTGGTTCAATTCCTGGCAATCTGCAGGCAGGCCTCTCTCTCACACTGAAGGACTCTTCTCATTGCTGCTGCTGCTGATTATGACAGGGGACAGAGCGAACGAACATGTTGCTCTCCGCTGGCTTAGGCAAGGACTATGGAAATGCGAAGGTTTGCGAGGTGGGGTGGAGGTTAAGGTGGAGCTGCTTGTGGTAGGTGGTGGTTGGTGGGTTGCCTGTTTTGGTCCCACCGCTTAAATTGTTTGTTTATAAATAAAGTATGCGGCTATTGATTAAAATTGCGCTTTAAAAATTCATTGCAGGAAAGTTGCCTTGGATTTTTTTTCGGGTCTGGGGTTCAGTTTGTTTTCAATTGAATGAAACACACATACAAGCGCACCTACACACACACACACACACACATATGCAAACATTTGCATATACTCTCGATAGGAGTCTGTGGTTTTTCTCGTTTTTCTTTTTTGCACATGTTGAATGCGATTGGCCGACACTTTAAGCTAGTAAATTGGGTGAAAGAAAACTTTAATACATCTTATAGATGGTGTTTGCGGAGATTTAAGACTTCCAACTAAAAACAATTAATAGAAAGTAATATTAAGCACAGTAAATTTCAATTTAAACATAAATTTGCGGTTAACACTGCGTATACGTAATATGCGTGTTTTATAGTTAACACAGAAACAAGACTCATTTTTACTTTAAGATCTCAATGTGGCCAACTGTGCGTATACTTATTATGCATTTCATTCAATTAAAGGAACTAACAATTTTATAGTTTTTAGTCAGTTACATCATTCAAATCGAAATAGAGATGAATACAGATCTTGCCAAAATGGCAAAAATTCATTTTTAAATTCAAGTAAAGTAACTTCAACTTATAATCTAATGTCGAGAGAAGCTCTTCTTGTAAGGATAACATCACATAAACAAGATTATCATAATTTTACACACTAATTGTAAATTTACTACATAATACTTACTTAATTGGTAGCTAATCGAACTCATGGACATTAACCAACTAAGCAGAAGCGAATTGTCGTCAAGTTTTCATTGACTAAAAAGTCCAAGAATTAGGTTTCAAGCTAAATAAAACTAATTGAAATTCCCTAACCCAATGAAATGTCGTGTCACCTTATCTTTAACGCCCCACCACCTGCGCCCCTTTTAACACAACTATAATCAAACATTGCGCAAAGTTATCAAAAACGTTAAACAAAAAACAAAAAAAAAATGAAAAGAAAGACTAAGACCAACAGCAGGGCATTGCTGAAGAAGTTTCCGAATGGAATTCATTGAGAAAAAAATATACTCCAAGCGAGAGGAAAAGAGAGAGAGAGAGAGAGAAGGTAAGCAGTAGTAGGAGGGGAGGATAGAAAAAATTACAAAAATGTCAATAATCAATTCGATGGCCAGCAATTTGTCAGAGTTACAGCGATGATAAGTTATCAGACGAACAAAAAAAAAGAAGAAGACGAAGACAAAAAGTGGGATACGGAGTGGGAGAATGGGAGAGATTCCAACTCTTACTCCCTACTAGTACTACTACTACTACTACTACTACTCTTACAACAACAACTACTAAGACGACAACGATGACTACTATTACTACTCGTCGTACTTCTTGCCCCCAACTAGCCCAGCCGCCTAGTCAAGCTTGGAATTTCCTCGTCCAAGTTATGGGGGGCAAGCAAGTGGATGGATTTGACATTATCTGCAATAAAGATTACAAGTTGACTTCTTGTTTGGCTTTGGCTTTTTTCAGTTTGGTGTTTTTTTTTTTGTTTTTTTTCTTATATTTTTTTTTTTGAATGCATGTCATAAAAACGTTTTATGATGGAACAGGAGATGGCATTTCGTGGAGTATTGCGGGGGCAGTTGTGTCTGGGAATTGGGGGGAAGGTTAGCCTTTTGCTTCGCTTGCATGTCTCTCACTCGATTCGTTTTAGAGCTGTGATTATATTATCTTGATTTACGTTTACAGTTTATGTGGCTCTGTTTCATTTTTTATGCTTTTTCTCCTTTTCTCTCCCTCTCTCTCTCTCTCAGTCTCTCTGTTTGTCTCTCACTTACAAAGTAAAAGTGCAACGTCATTTTGGACATAAGACGATTGGGAACACTGTGGTAAGGTAAGGTGAGGTGAGGTATCGTGAGGTGTATTGTGGTGGGTAAGTAGAGCTATCTGAGAGGAGAAACTGCTCAACAAGTTGGGAGTTTGAGGTCGATACCTAGTGAAAAATAGATTTACTAATGGGTATATTAGTATCTCCTAAGGTCCATGAATATATCTAATAATTTAAGATAAATAAGTTCTAAGCATTACCTCCATAGGGTATCTTAAAGTCTTGCCTTGGTTTTTGTGTTTGTTATTTTTTATACCCTTGCAAAAAGGGTATATTAATTTTGGTCAGAAGTGTGCAACGCATAGAAGGAAGCATCTGCGACCATATAAAGTATATATATTCTTGATCAGCATGACGAGACGAGTTCATATAGCCATGGCCGTCAGTCCGTCCGTCTGTCCGTCCGTCTGGATCAACGCAAACTCCTCTTAGACCGTTAGAGGTACAGAGTTGAAATTTTGCATGTAGGCTTGTATATACTGCAGGGGTTGTATATCTCGGATTCAGCCGGATCGGACCACTATATCATATAGCTCCCATACAAACCGCAAAGTCACGAACAGTGACTTTTCTTAATAACTTCGTTATTTTCTGAGCTATTGTCGTGAAATTTAATATTGGTGAGTTTATAATACATATAAACGACTATGCCAAATTTGATCAAGATCGGGAGACTATATCATATAGCTCCCATAGGAACGATCGGTCAAAAACAGTGACTTTCTTCAATAACTTCGTTACTTTTGACGCGATTGCTTTCAAATTAAATATTTGTTAGTTTAGTATATCTGTTAATGACTGTGCCGAATTTGATAAATATCGGGTTACTATATCATATAGCTCCCATAGGAACGATCGGTGGAAAACCGTGACTTTGATCAATATCTTCGTTATTTCCAATGCTAAAATTGTTGGCCGTTCTTTCGCAAGCATTAGCCTTTTTAGATAAAACGTTTTTTCACTTTGATGGCTATAAGTAAGGAACAAGTTACCAAAAAAGTTGCAAGGGTATACAAACTTTGACGCGGTCGAAGTTAGCCCCGGCCCTCTGGTTTTTTAATTTTTTTTGCCTTGGCTTATCTTTTATTTGCATTGAAAAATATTTACTCAACATTGGTGGAAGATGTAGTAAAAAGTCAACTCTCGTTGAAAGAAAAAAAAAAAAAAAAAGAGAAAAGATAAGACAACAGATTTATGAACTTTGAATGAAGCTAAGAAGTGGGCACTTAAATTGTTGATGAGTTATGTGCGAGAAGTTGCTGGGTTCGGGGCATAGCCAAGGCGATTGAGGAAGTTATATATATAAATATAAACAAAAATTTACGATGGCATAAATTAATAATATATATCTCCATTGATTTTTTGATCAAAAGGTATTTGCAACTAATTAGGTTACGGCTTTTGACTCCTTTATGACAGTTTTATGGAAATTTGAGTTCCTTTAGCTTAGCCGCATTTTTCATTGCAATAAATTAAAGTGTCCTAGATGTCCATTTAACATTGAACAAAAATTCGATTAATGCAATTATCAGTTATTTTGGGACAAAGAAGTAGGCATATCTACAAATAATTCAAAGGTGTTTTGCTCTGAACTTCAAGGTCTGCTGGCTAGCTTATGTTTTTGTTTGTAAATTGATGTCTTAACTATTACACAATCATTTCCTTTCCTTTTTCCTTTTCTCCTTTTTTCCTTTTCTCCATCTCTCCCTCTCCCTCTCTCTAACTTTGTTTCTATTCATTCTAATCAGTTTATACTTTTGTTCTCTGGTTTCTTTTGTTTATAAATATTATCAAGAACTTTGATTAAAGAGTAGAGTTGCTTATAATTTGCCCAATTTTCTTTATAAACACACCTGTATGACTTTCTGTCTCTCTCTCTCTCTCTCAATTTCTCCCTTTCGGGCGAAACACAAGCCAAATAACAATTACTCTATCCCTCAACTATCAACTTTAACCCACCCATAGCCACAACCCCTCAAAATACACACACTCGGGTAAGTGAAATACAGTTTCCTCGTCTTCTTCTTCTTCTTTCTGCTCTTCATCTCCATCCATTTTCCACTATATTTCACATTTTCAGCAATTACGCTGAGTGCGATTGGTATGGGGGAAAATGAGTGAGAGAGAGAGAGAGGTATGGGATGGAGTAAGAGAATCCCTTTAGGGCAGTCAAGACGGAAGACAATGACAGCACTTAAACATCAAAAGACATGCAAAACGATATGGCATCCGCCCACGATGACTCCCAAAAGGCAGTCAAAGTCAATTCCAAACAGTTAGTTGGACTAGGCTACTACCCACCACTCCTGCCCCTTTCTGCCCATTTACTGCTTGCTCCTCGCCCGTTTTACATGTTACTCGAAACAAGCCCCTTTTTACTCTGCCAATACAATAATACCAACTGAATTTTGTGGCCCCTTTCATTTAATATAAAGCAATTTTCCTCTTAAATTCACTTCAATAAACAATTTTCGCATACACACATATGAAGATGTATTTGTGTGTCTGTGTGTCTGTGTGTAAAAGGACCGCGAATTTTTCCCATGTGTATGTGAGCTAATCATCTGCTGGTTTTGTAATAGATGAGCCAAATTAAACTTTACATACGTACATATATACATATGTATATATATATAATTTTTTAGTTTCCTGAATTGTCAACTGTAAAAACAACGCATGATTCACACGAGAGAGACAGAGAGCAGCAAGGACAATGTGCAACTGATTGGGATGAGAAGACGGTTGATGGGTGAATGGAATTGGGTAGAAGGCAAAGTAGGCTTGCGTCAGTGAACAACAGTGAATGATGTGATGTCTGTGTGCGAGTGTGTGTGTGTGTGTGTGTGTGTGTGTTCTAGCACAGCTTCTTGGCCCCGTCAAGGATAACAAGAGAGTCGCCTCCATCCATAAGAGTTTTTGCCATTTCTCTCCCCATCCCCAATTTGTATTCTTTCTATTGTATGACAGAATGCCTTGTTGTCTGTCTCGAGTGGAAAACTGGGAGACCGTTTAACACGCACCACAAACATACACACACACACACACACACACACGAACACACACACGCACACAAAGAGACAAACTTGACCCAATTTTTGTTGGTCCTGTGCGTGGAAATGTTGTTTGCGTTGGCGCTTGGGTGAAAAATGGCGTTTATGAAACGCTTATTGTGTTTGGTTTTTGTGGCTCTTCCTCATTCTAGAACCCACAGCCCTTACCCATCCACCCCCTCGCCATCATCCCGCCGTTGAACTACCCATTCCTGCTTCCGTTTCCGCACTTGAATGGCGTGCGCCACAATGGACTCACTCCACTCCATGTCCTCCATCTCCATACGGCAAAGTCCCTTCTCCTTGCCTGCCACTTGCTCTCTTGTTTTGCCATGCGCCACTGCCTTTGTCCAGTTTTGTCGCACGCTTTTCATTTCACAGTTTTCTTTTCTCCATGCGTTTTTTTTTCAGTTTTTCTTCTTTTTTTTTTTTTCTTTTCCCCTCGAAACATTTTACGCATCTATTGACAGAGGATTCGGACTCGAACTCGGTAACGTCTCCTTCCCTTCTCGTCCACCCATGCCACATTCTGGCCACTTTGACAGCAACGGGAAACGGAAACGGAAATTTCGTGCCCATGCGTTTTCATTTTTCGTGTTGACGACTGCCGGAGATGGTTTGGGACATGTGTATAAGTATGTCCTTCCAACCGCAACAGTATGATGGACGCACGAAGAGAGATAGCGGGCGGATGAGGTCGATGGGCTTTGGTTAGTCAAGTCAAACTAAAGTCGCCTTTTTTATAAATTCCTTTACAACAAAAAAAAAAAAAAAATTGAAAAAAAAAACAAAATAAATATATATCAAAAAAAAAATGTCTTGTAAAAATTTTTGGATAAAATTTATAAACTTTTGTTTCGATCTATTTTGTTTTTTCATTTTTTTTTTTTTTTGTTTGTGGGTGATTTGTGGTCTGTCCTTAGATTGAGCAGAAGGTAGTCCTTGTCATGCACGCTACACTAAATGTGATGGGTACATCAGTTCAGCACTTAAGGCAAGAGAAAGATATTTTCCAAAGAGTTTTCAATTGGAAGACTTTTAGACACTTTTTTATTTTAAGCAGATTGTCTTTGAGGTTAAAAAGGAAGAGTTATAAATTTTCGCCTAATATCTTAAATTATTCTAAGGAAAAGTTTCTAATCTCACAAGGATTTGTAATTATGTAAGAAAGTTTTTGAAAAATCTTTAAGCATATTTACGATTTCAAAGTTGTTGTAGCTCATCTCCGAGTCTCATATGTATGGTCGACTACAAACATTTATCTACCCCGAACCCTTAGAACCAACATTTTGTTTTCCTTCTACATGTTGTTGTTTTTGTAGTTTGTGGGACTTTTTTTTTTTTTTTTTTTTGTTTTGTTTTTAATAAAATGTAAATTATGCTCTCTCGTTTTTTGATAAATGTCCATTGAAAAAGTTATACTTTGGTGTGTGTGTGCTTTGCGGTTTTGGTTTTTCCATTTTCGTTTCGTTTCAGTTTCAGTTTATGTTGTTGTTGTTGTTGTGCTTTTCTTGTATTTTTTAAGGCTTTCCAATATTTTATTCATAGTTGACACGAAATGCGTAACAAATCGCTTGAAAGTCGAAGCTTCTGCCATGGCATAAAATTTATAGTTTTGCCCCTGCACACGTCGGCAGGAATGGTACAGGCAAAGGGAAGCGAAGGGGCCGATGTGGCGCTCAAATCAAAAATAAATAAATATTCTCAAAGACAGGCGGTACAATCGAAACGAATCGAATGTGCTTGTGAGGGGGAGGCGGAAGGGAAGGCAATGGGAATGAGGGGGTAGAGTGGGGGTGAGTGGCATGAATGGAGAACTAAACAGCATCTGGCTAATAAAAAGTAAATTTGCATAAAATTTCCACGCCCCATTTTCCATCTTCTTTGTGTAAGTGTGTGTCTGTCTGTCTGTGTGTGTGTGTGTGTGGTTTGACAAAAGCGCCAAATATGGAACTTGAAAAAAGAACATTTTAAATTTCTGTTTACTATCGATTTTGAAAATATTTATTAATTTTTTAAAGGATTCAATACCATACCAATATAAATATTTAGAATCTCACACTTTAAGAAACCACTAGAATTTGGGAAATAAAAATTTTCCTAATTCAAATCTTAAAAGAACTTAACAAACAAAAATTTAACTATAAAAATTTAAATTCATAAAGCTCAAAAGAGATTATCTTGACCAATTTTAATTTAATTGACAAAAAATCGGATCATCCGAATTTTATTGTTAGGTTTATCTTTCGTCTTTACTATTAAAACAAAAAATGCAGCAATATCTTTTTTCTAGAATCAAAACTGGGCTTAAACCGGCTTGAGGTCAATAAATCTTACTAATTTATAAGCACAAAAGGTGAGCAGGTTGTCTGTATAGCTATTTCAAGAACCACCAAGTTCTGTGATCAGCAGACTTCGCTAAAGAATCCACAGTTGGAATGGCCATACCATATCTTTAACGCTAAAAGTAGTTGGGAATTCGAATTCGAATGCATATTACAAATAATATCTTGAACCCACAGGCTTTTACATATTTTTTGTATACTCACTTTTAATACCCTTGCAGAAAGAGTTATAAAATTATAGAGAAAGACACGTTTTTGAACTAGATAAAGCATATATGTTCTTAATCAGTAGAGTCGATATACTCATGTCTGTCTGTACGTTAATGATATTGGTTTGAATTCGTATACACAGATATACATAAGTCAAGTTTGTAAATTGGCCAAAAAAAACAAATTCCGATTATAACTATAGCCCAAAAGTATAATCTAAGATAGAAATATCTTATAATATAGTAAAATCCTCCTTGCATTTGTGAGAAATATTCCACAGCAAGGTTAACTGAACAGTTCCTCTACATCACGAAATATTTTTGGCATTTTCTAAATTAATCAATTTCTCTTTTTTTATTATTCATTTGTAAACAAACTTCTTACGAATTTGAGCCGATCTTCATGAGAAATTTAATGACATTTAATAATATGGAAAATGTGGTTGCAAAACAATAAAAATAATATAATGGGAAAGAGATATTAAAGTCTTGTCTGATTTATTTTAAAAGCAATTATGGGATTGAAACTGTTGGTCAGTAAGTAAAAGTGTCTAATTTTTCAATAGGTTCTATTTCCCTTTGCACTGATCTAAGCTCATGCGACAGCTTGAGCTGCCTAATCATTGTTTTCCTATAATTTTATGGATTCCCATCAACATTGCCATCAGTACTTTTCCATTCCATTCCATCAGAAGGCAGGCTCCAAAATGGGAGAAGAAAAGAAACAAAAACAAAACCAAATTTGTCGCACACCATAAAAAATGGGGCATCAGCAAAGTTTGTTTTATGTTTACAAACAAACAAAACGGCGAGAACAAAACAAAAAGTAAACAATATCTCCTGTTTCCCCAGTCTTAGTCTTAGATTCAGTGCTCGATTTCAGGGCCCAGCAGCTTCAATCGGCGTCTCCCTCTGTACTCCAATACGAACTTCATCTCCTTGGCCAGTCTGAGCTCCGTACAGGCAATATAGAGAATGGCCAGAGGGGCTGAGCTGTGCTGTGCTGAGCTGGGCTGGGCTGGGCAGGCGAGAGGAAGAGGGTAAAGGAAAATGCAACGCTGCATTTGTCTGAGCGCCGACGACAATTTCAATTTGCGCGCCAAATGCAGATAAGACCCCCGCCGCCCAGGGTTCCAGTTGAGGTCTGGGCAATTGGGTTTCGGGTTTCAGCGCCACTAAAAAGGTTCCCCGCCGTTTCAAATTCTCTTTCTCTCTCTCTCTCTCCATCTCTCTTCATCTCTCTCTTTATGGGTAACACCAATTCTCCACTGGCTTTTAATTGAAAATTGCCGTGTGTGAGCCAAAGTCGCGGCGACGGCGGCGACGACGACGCTCGTAACTCGACATCGAAAGGAGGGAACCATGAACGAACCACTGTGCTGGCTGGCTGGCTGGCTGGTTGGTTGGTTGGGGCTTGGTTTGTGTGACTGTGGCGGCATGATGAGGCTTTGGGGGGGTCTTGGTGGGGCGGCTGGTGTGGCATCTGCGGTAGCGCACGTGCAACCAAAAGGCATAAAGTGTCGTCTGTGTCGGGCGACGACGACGGCGACGTTGCAAATTTCGCATTTTTTGGCGGGAACTTTTGTAAACAGGCCTCAAACTACAGATTCATATTTATTCACGCCAACGTGGCCCCAAAAAAAGCAATGACAGGGACGTAGTACAGTACTGCAAAGGGGGTACCAAATGACGATGACGAAGACGACGACAACAACAACGACGACGACGACTGAGGCAAACATGTCACATTTTATGAAACCCAAACATTTGGTCGGCTCATGTGAACCCACGCTAATCCATTTTCGCAAGAGAAGGATAAAATGAAGCAAGGGGGACAAGGGGGTGGTGGTTGTGGTGCTGGTGGTGGTGGTGGGCCAACAGAAGGAAGGGACTGCGAGGTAAGAGAAAACCAGACGGCAGACAGCGCCTAATGCAAACAGATCAGGCGTTATCATCTAACTCTGGCCTGCCTAACAGGAGTGCAAAGTGAGGGAAAAGAGATTGCTTGGAAGTAGGGTGAGGTGGGGTGGCTTGGTGCTGGTTGGTTTTGGTTTCTGGGGGCCTGAGTGACTCCAACTTTGACGCTGACTGTGACGCTGTGACTGGTTATGTAAGTCCATGACGAAGTGGAAGCATTTGCCGACTTAGTTTTCGCTTTGTGCAAAATTAGTTTTATGCAAATGCTGAGCACATAAATTTTGCTCTATAAAATTTTCTGTGGCGTGTAAAAGTGTAGGTGTTGCCCGAAGGCAGGGGGCAAGCAACCAGGAGGAGTACAGAGGTGAAGTGCAGGTACATATACCTGGTGTACCTGGTGGGTTGCCATCATACTCTAAGCGTGGGCGTGGCAATTGGCAAAATGCAATTGGCGACCACTTTCGCCGCCTGATGCTTGTGCGAATTGAGGTAACTGAAAAAGAAAAAAAAAAAAATAGCAACAACAAAAACAAAAACGACAATCTTTAGCCAGGTGGGGTCGTTCGGTCCGGGTTCCAGGTTCCAGGTGTTCATCTCCTGACCAGGAAATTGCCTTAAATCAGTTGAAACCGAGAAAGATATACGTAAGTTGGGAAAAATACACAATATGCACAAGCCGGTCAGTAAATTAAACTTATTGTTAAGACTTGAGGTTGCCGTATGAATAAATTGATTATCTTTTTAAGATCTATGCAAGATTGTAATACATTATTAGATAAATATTTTCGTTTATTCAAAATCAAGCATATACATATAAGAATAATAGGAAACCTATTAAGTACTTTCTGACTTCATATATAAACCTAAATATTCTCTTACTTAGATGAAAGCTTTATACGGCTAGAGTATTTCACCCTAACCGGATCAGATATAAGGTTAAAGTTATTATTCAAATTTTGAAACATTGTAAGCTGTAATTTCAATAGTTTTTTTATTGATTTAAATTTTTTGTACTCTGCACTAAAATCTCTCAAGTTTCTAATAACAATTCTTACAATTTTTTTGAACTTATTGTTGTCGATATAAAAATTAACGATAGAAACATTTGGAGTGCAAAGATTAGTAGCTTAGGGCTGATTAAATTTAAAAATTCTATGTTTAATCTATATTATAGAATTTTTTCCTGAAAAATTTATGACTTATGCGTTATCTCAATGAGGAAGTTTTTCTTCTGACATAGACCAAATTTTACAAATTAATATTAATATAATATATTAATATAATATTATCCCTCGTTTACCAAACACTTTGGATTTCAGCAATTTTGTTCGTTATGCGAAACGACAAATTTTGCACCTGAAAAATGCTAAAACAGTCACACTGTCTAGCACTATAATGTGAATTGGGGGGTTCCCCCTGTTTCGTCGCTAAACACAGATAGAAATTTTACAAGAACTTTTGAAAATTTTATTCAAAAAAAGTGTTAATTAACCAAAATGCTCATTGACTGAAGATCTACTGTATCTCAATTATGTATATGGTAAGTTAATTCACTAAATTCCAACGAACTCAAACTTAAAGTCAGTTGAAGTGAATCTTAATTTAAAAGAAAGGTATATTGTCTATAGACGATCAATCTATAAATGGTTAGAAAAACATTTTGATAAATTAAACACTGAAATTTTCATTGACATTTAAAGCCAGGAGACTTTTATGAGACAATTAACAAAAAAAAACTTTGGTCGATTTTGGAAGCGTGTCAATTTTTTTTGCACGATTCAATGAAAGAATGTTATGTAAGTAGTTAGTTAGTTAATTAAGTAATTTTGTAGTAAAATTTCTTTTGAGTTGTATAATTATTTTGTACTGTCAAAAGTGTTAAGTTATAAAAGTAAATAATAATAACAAACTACATAAGTGCATAAAGTTAATATTAATCCTGTTTCCGTGTTTTTGTTTCTCAGTATTTCAATTTTTTCAAACATATAAATGTTAATTAAAGTGAGACCTTTTAAATATCGTTTATAAATTATTCATTATGCCGAAATTTGTTTGATATTAACATAATCATAACTATTTGTTGAACGAATAATAAAATTATTTCGATTCCCTATAAGCTTTTGGCTTTGTCATTCAAACTTTATTTTAAAATGACGTCTATGCTTTGTGTTGTCAATATGGGGATTCCCCTGACAAAAAAAAAAAAGTTAAATTTATTGAGCGGAAACTGGAAATCGCCATAAAGAGATGACGTCTGTAGTATATTCTACATAAAACTATATTATAATAATAATATTATAATATTATGCATAATAAATATATTTACTTGAACATACATATGTATGTTTTATTCTAAACAGTTTTCTTTGCTTTCTCCATTTCTTGTTGGGAAAAGGGAAAGGGGTGCTTCTTCAATGTTCATTATTAGATGATATCTTGCTCAATCATTAAAATGCAAGACGCAAAGAAACTCATTACAGCTAAATACCCTCTCCAATAGCTTCTTCATTCTCCCATGACAACATCACTTCCTATCAGCCAATGCCCCGCTGTTGCCACCACCACCACCACCACTACCACCACCATCGTTGCCGTTGCTGCCACAGAATAAGTCATCAGAAATCTAACCAACCATTGCAATTGTACATAAATCAGCCAAGTCTCATAATTCAGTCATAAGGCCACGGGGCATTCGAACGCATTTGGAATTCCATTGCTAAACGATCGTTTAGCGACTTAGAGGTAGGTGGAGTGAAGATGGTGAATGAAAGGTGGATAAGAGGATGGAGGACAGAGAGGATACACGCACACGTGCGTCCGCAGATAATAACTCAAGAACAGAGTCGAAGTCAGAGTCCAAGTCCGGAGTTCGAGTTGGAGTTGGAGTCAAAGTTTTGAGTTGGAGGAGTAGCCAAACACCTTGGCACAGTCAAGACCAAGAGCAAAACCGAAACCAAAACCAAAACCGTCAGACGACAACGACAACAACGACAACGTTGGCAAGTCAATAATAAAGCATTGGCGAGTGGAGGAGTTATGAGTGTGCCTCTGTGCCTTGGGTGTGGGTTAGGGAAAGGAAGGTTGCGTTTGGTTACACTCTTCGTCTCGGTTTTGGCCTGGGAATGGCTCTGGCTATGGCTATGGCTATGGCTATGGGTTTGGTTGGTTTTGGTTTTGGTTGGTGGTGGTGGTGCGTGTGTGTGGCAGCCTGTCGACAGCTGAGTTATCGCTTTGTTTACACGAAAACGAAAATAATGCAACGTTGAGTGTGAAACCGAAGCACACGCAATGAGCGTCACGTACGCACTTGAGACTGAGACGGAGACGGAGACGGAGACCGAGTCGAAGTCGAAGTCAGAATCGGAGACCTCCACAAACTAACCGCCAACCCTCCAAATCGCTTACCCCCACCATCCCTATTAATGCCGCTTTTGAAGTTTTTTTTCTTTTTTTTTTTTTTGTCTTACGGAAGCGCGATCACGTTTATAGGTAGATAGACCTACAAACATACATACATATACATAGGTGGATAGATATATATATATATGTATATTTATATACTCGTTTGTATGTATTTGCTTTTTACCTTGCACATTTTTTTATTTTGATTGAAGGCTCTACCCGCTATGGATGCAATGTGTTCGATGGCTTCCACCTGCCCGGGATTAGCGGTATTCACTCACGCAACACACCTGAGGGCATCCATCAAAGGGATTAGGTATAAGATTTCTTTGCTATATAAATTGAGGGCGCCTATCGAAAGATGTGGGGAGGCGGGGGTAGAAAAATGAACTTCCGAACTAGAAATAACCAAAGTCAAAGGAGGGAAAAATCCAAAGAGATTGCTTTATCAGTTGTTTATTGTAATCATGATGAGTTCGCGCTTCTTTCTTGAAAGCCGAATCTGAAAATTTTCCATAACATGTACATACATACATATATGTATATGCATGTATATGTACATATATGTATATGTTGGACTATGTAAACATATGATTGTGTCGAGTTTGTAGAAACTCAAAGTATATTTTCTTTAGCTGTTTGATAAGATGCAGTTAATCAGATATACAACAGAAATGTGTATTGTGTGCAATGGGCTCTATTAAAAACTATTCTTCAGTTCTTTAGACATTAGACAGCTGCTGATATATATTTAGTTTCAGATTATTCATTAGATTCATGAAAACATTCAATGCTTTTTTTGAATTAATCTATTAAAATGGTTGGAATCACAGTCAACTGAAGATTAAATAGATTCAATATAACTTCCCAATTACATTCAATCCTTTGTCCGTCTGCCAAATTCCAATTAGATCCGGAATCTGGATATATTATAAACTATATCTCTCTGCAATCCGATGACAAACTTGCAAGGGCATACAAACTTCGGTTTGGTCCTCTGAATGTTTCGTTTTTTATTATTTGTAGTAGAAACTCCAATACACTTGGTAAACAAGAATTTTGCAGATACACGTTTTAGACTTGTTTATTGGGAATCGAATGACTTTTGCGAAATGAAGAATATACATTTTTTCACAGAAGTTTTTCCGTTGCAAAGAAAGAGAAGGATAGACTGAAAGAAACAGATAAACGTTTTCGAATCATGTCTGAGTCATATGCTTTTTTTTCCGAAATGCTCTGCAATGGAAAAATCTGAAAATCGTCAAATTGATTAATAAAAATCTAGATTCTATACAGATTTTACATTGAAAAAACTTGCCAAATCATGGTTATAAAATCATTTTTATAGTCATTTAAAGTTTATGAACCTGTTCTGTTTTAACTACATATTTGGATTAAGATAGTTACATATGTATATGTTGAGAGAGCTTTGAGAGACTTTTAAGCGATCTATGAGAAAAACTCTAAGCAGAGACAACCTTTTTGGTGGGTGAAAGAGGGAGCTAAAGGGCTAAAAGGGCTAGACATTTGCGAAAACTCTAGAAGGAAAGTTATACAAATGAACTTCCATAACCATAAGAGATTGAAAAGACACTGAAGTACATTTTCATATAAAAGAATTAGAGCTTGTTAAAATGAATATCACTTGGATCTATAGTTTTCTTCCTTTATGTACATATGATAAAATATGTAAATTTATACATAAATAGCTTGATCCAAACATTCCATCTGTAATCTTCATATCTTCACAAATGTAATGTATTGTTCTAGTTACCTAATTGGCTCACCTACATATGGACATGCATACATAGACAAAGTATGTATGCATGTTGCATGCAACATTATGATGTTGCTAGACTGCTCAAAATTTCTGGGGCTTACCGATAAAGTCTATGGAAATTTTCATTTTAGGAATTGAAATATTGATGGGAATTTCCTTCAAGTGTTGTAAATAGTTTATCACACGAAAAGCGTAGAAGAAGCAAAAGAGGGAGAGAGCCAAAAACAAAAGAAGAAAAAAAAATAAAAGTTTATCTGGAAACGTGCCGCTAGAGTTTCCCAATATGACACTATGCCCCTATGCCTACACATACAAAGTGTGTGTGCGTGTGTGCCTCCCTGACAGGCTGCACGCATTTCCCGCTTTCCGTTTCCCACACACACACACACACATGCATACATCAAAAATCAATCTGCACAACAACAGCGTCATCAGTTAGTTTCTCTCTTTCTTATGCTCTTGCCCTCTCTGGCTGTCTCCCTGTTCTAGTCTTTGGGTTTTGTTTTTATTTCGCTTTTCGCTATGCGACACACACACACACACACACACACACACATGTAAACACGCACGCACACTCATTCATTCGACGTTGTAAATTTTTACAAGCAAAATGAACGAAGATTTTTGTTGCAAGTGAAATTGGCACGAGGCGGCGTCTTGCGTCTCGTTGCAGTCACCGTCGCAGTCGCCGTCGACGTCAGTGTTGTGAAATTCCCATTCCACACAAACACACACTCGCACACACACACACACAACTCTCCCGCCAGTGCACGTATAATTGTTTGTTATTCTTTTGTCTCGCTCGCACACTGGTTATCGGATTTCAGAAAGGGAATGAGCAAAGAGAGAGACGAGGCAGCGGCAGCAGCAGCAGAAGCAGAAGAAGAAGAACTAAAAGAAGAAAGATGAAAAAAAAAACAGCAACAACAAAATACTCAAATACTACTACTACTACGACAACAACACACTATGACTCTCGCTCTCTCTCTCTCTCTCTCTGTAACCCCAAACCGCCGCCCGCACAACAAAACACCCCCCTTCAGCCGATAAAAGACCATATGCGCTGCTCTACACACGAAACAAGGCCCCAACCATTCCCATTCATGCTACCGACAACGCTGATGACGCCGCCGTCGCCGTCGAAGCGTAGTAGATAGACAGAGATGGAGAGCAACAGAACAAGCAAGAGCGAGAGAGCCGAAAGCAAGAGAGAGAAACAGAAAATTATTTACGATTTATTTTGATTTTTACAGTCTCTCGCTTGCGCCTAACACACACGCTCTCTGTCGCACTCATCTCATGGCATGGCATTGACTGGATGAGGGGTTTTTATGTCAGCGGAGAAAGACGGGGTTGGAAATGGAATGGAAACGGGGTACAGTTGGCATTGGTACGCGCCGACGCAAAGAGTACAAAACCATGACGAAGAGAAGGCATTCGATGAATTGTGGAACTTATGTGTTCATTTTCTAGTGCTACTCTTTGTTCACATTTCATGCCGTTCCTATGGAACGGAACAATAACTCTCTTAATTGTCGCGTTTGTTTTGATGCCTTCACTTTCGTAGCACTCTCCTTACCAATTACGGCTCTCCCCACACTAGTTCGTCACAAACTGCTTCTTCTTGTTTTTTTTTCTTCTCTGTTTTTGTTTTTTTTTTTTTTCGTTGGTTGTTGTTTTGTTATGTTTTTTTTTTTTTTTTGAGCTGAAAAGTAAACTGTACATACAATACGGTTACACACCCCGCACTACACCCCCTCAACTGTACATCAACCAAACATTGCGTATACATACAAATACATACATATGTATTTTTGTATGTATGTATGTATTTTGATGTGTATGTATGTGTTTGCCATTTCTTTCCATCAGCAGGCTGTACTAGGTACAGTGGAGCAGGGAGCCCCCTCTCCATCACACCAACACTCCCTACAAATCCACTTACACTTACAGGGTATTCTAAGGATGAAGCTGGAAGGGAAGTCCTTAACATTAGATAACTGCCTTTTTAGGGTTTTCCCAATGAAATTCCCAAATTTCATTCAATGGACACTGGTTAGGATACTGCCACGCCCATTTCATTAACCTTTATGTCTATCTATGTATACATCATTTTAGAAACTATTACAAGCCGAACATTTTGACTACTATACATAATTGTCGTTAGGTATCCTAAGAAAATGATTTGGGCACTTGAATATGAACTAGAATTTGGCAATTTCTTCTTCTTTGAAAGTGTATTAAGTTGTCGTTGATTTAATTGTTATAAAGTCATGTGGAGTTAAATCAAAGTAAACAAGTAAATCAATTTGCTCCATTTGTTGTTCGGGAGTTGAATGAACCAACCGAACGACCGACCGACCGACCACCCGCTTAGGCATCTCATAGGAGTACAATCGAATATCATCTCATCATCGTTTTGTTGCTCTCTTCTTCTTTGCTTCTACTGAAACAGTTTTTCATTCTAAATATGGCTCTATAATTGCTACGGTGCCTCGACTTGGAGTCCGTTATACAAAACGACGTACTAAAAACAATGTTAAAAGGTGTACATACACACATACATACAAACAATCAGAAAAGGGGAAGGGTGGCTGGTATGGGTGGCTGGCAGGTATGGAAGGGGGATGGGTGGTTGGTGTGGCATCCACGAAAATGGCACGTGCTTAGGGTATTGGATAACTCTTCCCTGCAAACCCCACCCCAACGTTTTTCTCGACTTCCCTCTATCATTTAGTGACTCGCTGTCTCTGTCTCTCGCACTCTCTCCCCCTGTCTTTCTCGCGGCATCTACCTACTTACATATATGTATTATATATTTTCTTTTTTTTTCAGTGTTCCCTCCCCTTTCTGCCTGCTGCTGCCGCCTCCTTCTCCTCCACCGCCTCTCTGTTGTCCATTGTATGTATGTATTTATCTATTTTTATAAACAACATAACCCTGAAATGAGTCGCGTAAAGTAAGTAATAACAAGTTGAGTGAGTGAAAAGGATGAATTCTATTTTATTATAAACAAAATCATTTGAATATTTATTAGGAGACTATGGAAAACAACAACAGAAATCAATCAACAACGGGAACCAACCAACCAACCAACCAACCAACTAACCAATCCTTGAAGGAGAAGAGAACTACTACAACTAACAGTATTTCTATATGTATGCTTTAATTTATGTACGCTACATACATAGACAGGGGAGGATTTTGTTGTCAATTATATTTGCTCAATAAAATAAACATTTCCATGCCCCTTAAAGAGAAAAAACCTCCATGGGCCTCAATCCGAACCTGTTTGTATGCGTGCTTAGTGCGTAAAAGGCAGATTGATGATGTTGGGGCTATGGGTAGGTCGGTCTCTTCTATGGTTTCACCTGATTATCACACACACACACACACACACAACCAAACACACATATTATTATATTGGGGTCACCCTAGCAAAATGGAAGCCGTTTTTGCATTTATGGACTTCCCCGTAAGTCGATTGTCGAATAAAATGACAACTTATTACCCATTAACCTATTGTTTTATTTCAAATTATTAACTTTTGTAACGTGGCTGACTAAACCAAGGCATCTAGACTAAAATGTTTAGTATCAAGTAATCTAAAATTTAAGTAAATGAATAATTCATTATGCTTTGAACTCTTCCTACTTTATAGTCAAAGCACTTGATGAAATAATAATCACAGTTTCAGATTGGAGTAAAGTATTTATAGATTTTATGTAGATTTTCCATTTCTGATCGATCTACTACTGATCAGGGATCTGTAGTTTAGAAGTAGAAAATTATCGATTGTTTACGCAGCAATATCGATAGTTTTCCATCTCTATTAAGCTTAAGTTGATTGAAATTCTTGTTTTATTCCCAGTGAAGTTGATGGAGATTCTTATTTCCGCCGCCCCCTAGAAGAAAACACACCGTAATTACTTTTAAGTATTTTGTGATACATTCCTCAAATACTTCCTAACCGTTGGCTGCGAAATGCAATTTTTAGTTTGTGAAAAGCTAATTCAAAGAGAGATGGAATGAAAGAAAGAGAGAGATCGCTTCTCTCTCATTTATCCAAAATGCGAGGCGCATCCGCATCCACATTGTTTCTGCCACTGATGGATGATGGTGTATTAGTGATGTTGTTGTTGCTGCTGCTGCTGCTGCTGCTGCTGCTAGTGGCTGCTAGTGGCTGGTATTCCGGACCAAGACCATGTCAGGTTTGCGTGCTCGTGCGCTGGGGGGGTCCAAAGTCCATGTTTGGCTTGAGGCATTCGCTTGTAACGGCTGCGCGTTAACTTGGCCAGCTTCAGTTTCAAAGTTGGCTTGCAGTTTGTTTGTTTCTCTCACTCTCCCACTCTCTATCTTTCCTCTTGGTTTCTCTGTTTTGCTATCTGGCTTTATTCATTTTTGTTTTTTCAGTTTCTGTTTTTGTTTTTTTTGCACGTTGCATAACTGTTCATTAGCGAAGGCCGTTGAAACAACAATAGCCACAAACGACAAGCAGCAACCAGCAACCAGCAACGAGCAAAAAGCACGTCGCGAAATATATATAATCCAATGTTAAAATTTTATTTACGAGTTCTGCGGAAAAACTTGATTTTTTTTGTTCGTTTCATATATTTTTTTTTTTTTTTTGGAGATTAATTCAACTATTTTTCATCTTAAATTGTTATCAAAAGAAAAAAACCAACAAACAATAAAATATATGCATAGGAATTCAATTCGTTGGAATCTATTTCTAGAACTAATACTAATCACTTAAATGGAATTGAGCTTAGCCATAGTATCAACAGCTGGCGCTAAAATATTGTCTGATTGCTCTGTTACATGGCGATTAAGTTAAATTATTTAATTACATATACAATAGATGTATCTGTATAGTCAGTCGGCTGCTAATTAATATTTCTCTCGGCATAGAATGCTGCGATCTGCGATCTGCGATCTCAGACGGTGCTTGGGCATTTCCATTTAATGTCTCCAATTAACAACATAGAATCGAACCAATTCAATTCAACTGAATTCAACCAGTTATCAGAATATGGATAATCATCTAATACATTTGCATCGAATGCACCTGACTCCGCTCCTCCACTGCAATCTCTCTCTCGCTCTAAAGGTACAACATCATGTCAACGTCGCCACGCTGGGCCAAAGGTGAAGGTTAAACTGAAGGGCATTGGACAATAGAAATAGTATTAACTCTAGCATGGCAATGATAATTTACCTTTGTACTCCATTAGTTTAACTTACAGTGGTGCTCATAGACTTAAGCCACAAGACTTCAACCAAGAATTTAAACGAAATTTAAGAAAAGAAGAGCAACAAAGTTATAAAAATATATATTCAACGAAAAACTTAAAAAATCTGAGACCATCTCCAAAATGTCCTGCTCACATACTTAAGCCACCTGGGAAAAAATGGTTGAAAAAGTTAAAATTTGCCCAATATTTCTTATAATTTTAATAAATTTACTTTAATATTGAGTTGGATGACCATTCTGCTTAAGAACAGTGGAGCAACGCTTTGGCATTGAACCCACAAGACGTGCGCACTGTTGAGGGGTGATTTTCTTCCACTCTTCTTGCAAAATTCGCCACAAATCCTTTTTATTTGCTGTTTTTTTTTGGCCAACGACTTGTTCGATAATTCCCCACAAGTTCTCTATAGGGTTCAAGTCGGTGACCATTGCAAAACTTTGATTGTCTCTTGGTTAAGCCACGACTTGACTATCTTGCTGCAGTGTTTCGGGTCGTTGTCCTGTTGAAATATTCAGGCAAGTGGCAAATTATCGGCATATTCACCAGATAAATTGTTAATAAGGATGTCCCTGTACATTTCGCCGTAAATAATGCCTTCTATCTTCACTAGCGGACCTACGCCCGATGATGTGAAACAGCCCCAAAACATTATCGAAACAACACCATGTTTAACGGTCTTCTTCGTGTATTTTGGGTCCATTAGTTGTTGGGACGACGTCCTACATATGGTTTACCATCACTCCCAAAGACATTAAACATGGATTCGTCGCTCCAACCAATCATGGTCCAAAAACTGGGACCTTTTTGAATATGCTCTGTGACGAATTGAAGGGGCTTTTTAACATTTTTAATTGACAGCAATGGTTTTTTCTGGGATATGCGTCCATATAGTCCAAACTCATTTAGTCCTCTTCTTATGGTCTGAGATGACACATTCAAGCCATTATCTGCCACCATTTGACCTCTGATTTGCGTAGAAGTCAAGAAAGCATCGGTTTAACTGATTTTGGCAAACAGTCTATCATCGTTTAAAGTGGTATTTCTGGGCTTTTCACGTGGAATATTTTCCCAGGTTTTTTTTCGTAATATTCCTATATTAGCTTCCTTTCGGCGGAATTTGTATTTTTATTTTTAGCTATAGCGGTCAAATTGTTTTGGGAAACGTTTTTAGTATTCAATGTTTTAGTGTAGAAAACAAATAACACAACTTTCCCTGAAAAAAACACATGTTTCACGATTTTAGCTCAAGGTGGCTTAAGTATGTGAGCAGGGCGGAAACCTCTTTTTGACATTTACTCAATTTTTTGGGAACCTTCGAATTCCTACTGATAATTTTTTTCTGTGATCAGCTGCCTCAATAATATTGTTACAAAATGTAAAAATTTCGGGGCGAAATAAATATGTTTAAAAAAATTATGAAGAAAACAGTTTATGGTAGTGGCAGTGGCCTAAGTCTATGAGCACCACTGTACCTTTCATCAATTAACAGTCGAGTTATGTTTGGTTTACAAAAATTTTTCAATATGTAGAGGACTGGATTCTTCTATTTTAATCTTCATTCTCATTGTTATTCTATGTATTTGTGGAAGAGAACAGGAATTGTCTTATCTTTTAAATACTATATACCTACTTTAATATATGGGAAGTGATCAGAAAGGATCAGGGGTCTTTAAAAGAAATGTTGAAACTATTCGGCTAAAGTTTTAATTTTTTTTTTGTTTAAAATAATATGCAAATTATAAAATATAAACATAATACCAATTCCCGACTTCTATTTTTATTTATTGTTTCTTTTTGAATTATTCAAGATGCACCAAGACGTATGAGTAATTTAAGCTATATAAAAAAGTTGCCTATATGTTAAGTCGGATATAAATAATTTTTAAACATAGGTTGCGGCTAGTTTTGGCTCTTTTTTTTTTTTGCGAAAAAAGCCTTAATAAGGTCTATAAATTAAAGCCAGAATAATGCTACTATATTACCTTCATAATTAGTAGATTATATTGGCCAGATTTATCAATTCATTAACACTTTTTGATAGGTTTTTCCACACTAAAACTTAACTTTGAACTGATAAATCTCATGAAAACTTTGTAATTGATGTTAAATTATGACAAATCCTTCGAAAATAGACATTGTTGAACTAAAATCCATATTTTTGATTGATCGTTCCCATGAGAACTACCTGATATAGTGATACGATCTAAATTAAACTAAACACTGACGTTTGGATACGTGGAAAACTTATAAATACTAACGATTATCTAATGAAAAACAAATTAGTTATTAAAATAGAATTCTAGTTTTGATATTATAATTGTTTTAGAGACCCTTGTAAGGAAACCGTAAAATTCTTAGGCTTGAAATTTCATAAAAAATAAAAACCGCAGTTTCCAATTTAACCATAATGATAAAAAGATCCATCTTGCTATACTGTTATTTAGATTTTAGAGAAACAAGCTTTAGCTGGCGATCAAATAGCAAATTGCCTAATCGAATATTTCATTTAGTTCTTAATTATTAGGTTTTTAAACAAATTAATCGTGTTTTTCAATTAAAAATTATATTTTTCTTTTTAATTCGAAATTTGAATAATGTTTAATTGAGTTTTTGAAATATTTTTGGTTGAAGCGTCGGTCACGTTTTCAATGTTAATCAAGATTGATGTTTAGTGAGTAGTGAACAAAGATTGCCAAATTTAACACAAGACTCGATTAGATAAGTTGTGAATGAAAAGGCGTCACATCTGAAACGGTTTGGCCAAAGATACGAGGGTTGCACGATAAGAATCTGGCCTTGATAAATATAGAACTCTGCACGTGTAGTTAAATTCTTCCGACGTCATCAACTTTCCAATTAGATACAATTACAATTAGTTCAAGAAATTTTTATATTTTCAACTCAAAGTTTTGTAAGCAGAGAAGAGTGCCAGGTGTCCAGGGTGTCCGGGGGTTCCGTTGAAGTCACCAAAAAGATTACTGGGCAAATTGTTTATAAGCGTGTCTTGATATTGAATTACATTTTTGTTTAATTTTTGGCAAAACATTTTGAAAACGCCATAGAGCATTAATTTTTGAGTAAGTAATTCTGCATTCTGTTCTGTTTTTAATTTTTTTTTTTTGTTTAAAGGTCAGAAGGTACCTAAAAGTCTAGAGACACAAAGTTTATATAATTTATTTTCGTTCCATTTGATGACTTAAATTTCTTGTATTGCATCATTCAACAAGGCGTTTGTTTTTCTTTTGGCTAAATTTGAAATGTACATCTCATTTGTGAAATAAGCACACAAGTTCTCAACCTTTATATTTTCAACTCAAATATTAAGCAAAATGTCATAATGCATTTCCCTGAACGATCCATCCCATTCCATGGCATCCCCCCTACCACTCTCCTTTTGTGTACCACTTCAATTGTCGGCATTTCTTGTTTTTTTTTTGTTTTTTTTTTGTCAACTGAAGCGACTTCCGGGTTCCTAAAATTGCTTAAGCAAATGAAGCCAAAGCTAAATCAAGAAATTCAAATAAGACTGTGGACTTTGAGATACACTATGATTATGTATTTCCATTAGATCTCTACTATATGTTTACAGGTATTAGCATTAGAATTGTATATACTCTTTTAACTAGAGTAGGGTATTCCAAAGAACCAACGAAAACAAAAAAAAATGCCATAAGAAAATTGACAACTCAAGGGGGAGAGGACTAAAGTGAAAGAGGTAAATTCAAAATAAAAACAATAAATAATAAATATAGAGGGACACAGAAAATCGCTTGGAAAAATGTAGCAAGTAGTTGTATGCACATACAATGTAGTTGTAGCTGACTGTCCCTTCCTTTGCCCCCCCGCCCCGCCTATTCTGCTACCCTCAGACACCACTTCACACCATTCACTTGGCACTCCTGTCACGTCTGTCATTTTTGAGGCAAACAAAACGTTGACAAATTACTTAGAAAATGCAATAAAGTTGCAGCCAAAAGAAGAAGAAGAACAAGAGATTCAAGAAAAAAAGAGGTAAGAGGAGGAAAAAGGGGTTCAGAAGGGGCGGTGGTGGTGGTGGGCTGAAGCGTTTCGAGTGACAATTGCACAAATGTTGGCCATTAAATGGATGAGTGGCAAGCGTTTGGGGGCGGCATAGAGGGGGTGGGGCTTGGGAAAAGTGAAGATGCACACAAATTCAATTTCCGCAAATCTCGCACTTGCAACAGCAAAAGCAGCGGCAGCGGGCAACAAATTGTAGAACCTGCAACTGTTGCATGGAAGCCACAAGTCAACCCGATAGCTCCTTCTCCTTCATCTCCTTCGTCGCACTTTGCCGCACTTCATGTAACTGCTTCTTCTTGAATTGCCAACCAGCCACCACCACCACCACCACCCATTCACCCAACCCACCCCCTTCATCCATTTTGGCTTCAGTGTTAATTGCTGTCACATGACAGGCAACAAGCAAAAAGGATAAGCGAACTTCTGGAGTGAGATGGGGTTGGGGTATGTAGCAGGTCATGGCAGATGTGTTGCAGATGATCCATCCTTTCCCCATCTCCAACACTCTGTTTTTTTTTTTACACTTTTCAGACATTCCGTTTTTGCGCTTTCTCGCTCACTCAGTGCTTTTGCTTGCTTGGTTTTTCGTCGATGATTCAGTTTTTGGGGAAGTGCAATGAGGCAAGCGGCTTTGTGGACACGCGGGGATGCGGCGAGGTGGAGGGTTTGTGGTGTTGGCTGTGATACAAGTGCTCTACACTCTCCTACCCCCTCAGGAACCTTCATCTTCTAGCTCTTGTCATAAGTGATTTGTACAAAGTGTTTGCCTGTGTGAAATTTTTCTAGCGATTTTTGATTTAATTTTTTTTTTTTTGTGTTTTGCCTGCTTCTGTATTTTTTTTTTTTTTTTGTTGCTTGTGTTGTGACATTTTGGCTGACACTTAACGGACACTTGTCACTCTTTGACACGCTAGAATGTACTCTACTACTACTAACACAAGGGGGTGGTGGCGAGGGAAGGGGCAAAGCAAGAGATACGAAGCTATCAGCACTTTAAGATATTGAATAGGCCCTTTAGATACCCTAAAATGTAATGAATCATAACTTGGAGTCGATTACATTTTCATTAAACAAGAATAAAGAGAATTTCACATTTTTTTTTTTGTTCCAGTAAACCGTTTTTACATTAATCAGGATAAGCAAAAGGAAACTACTATAAAATAATGAACAATGTTAATCAAATAAAAAAAAAAAAGATTATCTGATTTTTTCAATAGAAAAGTTAGGTAAATATTTCCAGTTCTCCATCTCCTAATAGAACCAGTTGGGACCATGAGGCAATCTATGGGTAATCCAGAGGGCCGGGGCTAACTTCGATCGAATCAAAGTTTGTATACCCTTGCAACTTTTTTGGTAACTCTTTCCTTACGTACGGCCATCAAAGTGGAAAAACGTTTTACATACATAAAAATGCTAAAGTTTGCGAAAGAACGGCCTTCAATCTTAGCATAAGAAATAACGAAGTTATTGACAAAAGTCACTGTTTTCGACCGATCGTTCCTATGGGAGCTATATGATATAGTCTCCCGATCTTGATCAAATTTGGTATAGTCGTTTATAGGTATAATAAACTTGCTTATATTAAATTTCACGACAATAGCTCAGAAAATAACGAAGTTATTGAGAAAAGTCACTGTTCGTGACTTTGCCGTTTGTATGGGATCTATATGATATAGTGGTCCGATCCGGCTGAATCCGAGATATACAACCTGTGCACTGTAGCCTATATGAAAAATTTCAACTCTGTAGCTCTAATGGTCTAGGAGGAGTTTGCGTTAATCCAGACGGACGGACGGACGGACGGACATGGCTATATGAACTCGTCTCGTCATGCTGATCAAGAATATACATATATACTTTATATAGTCGGAGATGCTTGCTTCTATGCGTTCCACACTTCTGACCAAAATTAATATACCCTTTTTGCAAGGGTATAAAAAAGCAAATATAGATTAAACTCTCTCTACTTTGTTGTGAACCGTTAGTCGTGAAGGAATCTCATCGCAGGTTTTCATTTCGCAAACATTGTCGCCATCCATACACACACACAAACACACAAACACACAAACACACACACACATACACAAACACACCCACTTGCATACACAGTCCACGCAGAACAGCTGTAAAAAGTGCAATGCGGCGTATGAGTAACGGAATAAACGGAACAAACGAATGGACGAACGAACATACCGCTTTTCAGTTCAGGCCCCCATCCCTTCCTCACCCCTCTCCCTCTCACGCTTTCCCTCTATCTCTCAGAACAGCAACAAAAATAACGAGCGACCGCAAAAATGTTTACGAGCTTAAAATAAAACATGCACAAAAATAAAGCCTGGCAAAAATGTAATAAAAAAAAAAAAGAAAATAAATAAACGACAAAATAGTACGTTGCAAAAAAGAAAACTTACAAACCGTTAGATGTGCAATGGATGCAACTGGATGACAGTGACAGGTAGATAAGGCCATAATGCAAATCCCCTACTCTTGCCACTTGCAATCCCATTAAGCCACAGAAATAGCCATGACAAGCTGTCCTTGATCTTTGAGACGGATGCAAGCAACATCAAGTTATAAAATTATTACGAGAATTTAATACTTGGTTTAAATTGCGAAATAAAATTACACAAAATTGAATAAATTTTGTTTGTTTTGCAATATTCTTAACAGATTTCTGTCTTAAAAATTAAAAAACAAAATTGTATCTAATATAAAGCTGCAAAATTCGACCTAGAATTCACATTTCTATGTTTTTAAAATCATTTATAAACTTACTTGAGTTTTTAGTATTAGAAATTTATGATATTAATAATTATTTTTATAAATTGTTACTAATTACCTACTTTTGTGTTAACTTTAGCACATTAAAATTTTTCCAAGTTTCACATGGGAACGAATCAGAAAAATATTGGATGATTTCTGTTAACTTTTCTTCCTCTGGCCGAATTGGAGAGATTTTCCGCTCTATAAAGTAAGAAACAAAGACTTAGATGTAAGAAATTTGAATTTCCCTCTTTTGACAATGAGAAAATAAATAATTGTTATAAAGCATTATTAAAATTAAAGGACAAATAAGGTTGTGAAACATTTAAGAACCAATTAAACTAAAATAAACCAAAACTAAACAAAAAAACTTAATAAAAATTAACTTAAAGAACAAATAAAAGTTACTACGTAAGTTAATTATAATTCAACTTTTTATTTTCTGTTCGTTTTTGTGATACAATTTCCGAGAAAAATTTGAAATAGATTCTTTCTATTGAATGGATATCAATTATAGTTGTGGGTAAATTTTTTGATTTTATGAATGTTTTCTCTGTCAACATATTGTAGGTCATTCAATCTGTCAACAATGTCCATGCCAAAAAAACAAGCAACACACAAACCTGTCAACCCAAAATCGTAACCTATAAACACAGATATGTACAAACATACATGCATACATACATACATACATGTGTACATATGTATGTATGCACATACAAACAAACAATCTAGGTGTAGGTGTAATAGCGGAAAAGATTGCAAATAAAGTATGGAAAATGTGTAGCATGTGCAGGTCGTAACTGTAGAATGTATGCAAGCGATTGTGTGTGTGTGTGTGTGTGTGCGGGTGGGTGGGTGTGTGTGTGTATGTGTATGTGTGTGTAGTTGGTGTTTATGCACTTGAGACGACGCCTTGGGTACTTGAGTAGTCTACACGCGCCGACGCTTGCACTAAGCCAACCCTCCCCCCTTTGCAATGCACAACCCCGAACCACACCCCCCCTCCCCATCCCCCCGTCATTGGCCTCAGTGCAATACCCCTCAACCCTTGCCTTAACTTACCTTTTAACCTGGCCCCTAAACAAACACGCGCCTCTTTTTTGTTTTTTTTTTTAGTGTTTTTTGTTGTTTTCGTTTACGAGCGAAACAAAAACTAACAATAAAAACTACAACAAAAACAAAAGAACAGGAAAAAAAATATACGATAATAGCAAATGGCAGATAGAACTGCAAACAGAACAGAAACCCAACCGAACCTGAGACCCATTTTTAGCTAGTACCCAGTAGTAGTAATAGTGTGTGTAAGTGTAAGTGTGTGTGTGTATTATTATTTTTTTTTTTTACTACAAAGTAAATGTCAAGTGCGAATCAACGCATGAGTGTGAGTGCGAGTGTGAGTACGAGTAAGTGGCTATGAGTATTACACGACGCAGTGTTTGGGTCTACTATGAATCTATGGCTGTGTGTGTGTGTGTGTGTGTAGTAAATGGCCTTGGGAACGTTTGTTAACCTCATTTTGATAACAACAACAGGCGCACAAATAAAAATAAAAAAAAAATATAAAAAAAAAACTTACATATACATATTATAAATAAAGGAAAAGAAAACGAAAACAACAACAAAAACAAAAAATCGTTGCTTGGCACGCAGGCAAATCATTTGAGAGCTTTCAAAGGGGTTAAATGGGCGGGAAAGGGGTAGCGGCACATTGCCAGGGTAAATATGTACAGTTCATACATACATATGTAGACCAGGAGAACATGAAATGGCCATAAGTGTGGCACTCAGGCAGTTAATATTAAATAAGCATCAAAATAGAAAGAGAAGAGCAGACAGAGAATACAGCAAAAACAGAGAAAGAGAAAAAGAGATGAGTGCAGAAAACATTTCCGGAAGTTTATCTTCTCATAACGACTACTTACATACACTGTAAATTATGCTGCTTTTATTAGTAAAACAGAATTATAACTTCCGAAAAATTGACATCAGAATTTCTAGTGTAAGACAAAAAACATTAAAAAGAGAGCAAAATATGTAACGTTTTGAATATTTAGACCTAAAGCTTTCGCAGAGACAGATATAGAATCTAGGACATCTTACCAAGATTTATAGCTTATACAAGTCCTAGAAACAATGTCGAAGAAAGTTTGTAAAAAAAAATAAACATAATAGAAACAAGAAGTTAAGAAAAATGCGTCTTTCGTCCAAAAACGAAAATTATACAAAAAACCTTAAAAATCGAATGATACAATTTGTATCGCAGGACCCCAAATAGTTCCAATTTGGTCATTAAGGGTAAAAAAATTTAGTCTAAGAAACAAGAAGTCCAAATAAATTGCTAATATAAAGAGTTTCTGATATTCTTACACACAAAAGCAAATATTTAAAAAAAAAAAATTATAAATAAGTCTTAAGGGTTTTTTATTGTCATTTAATAATATTTTCTTTCTTCCCAAAAACTATTTTAACAGACACATACAAATCCTTTAAAAGAAATTATATAATTTTGAACACCTTTTCCAATACAATTTTCATATATGTAGATCCATAAATGTTGCTTACAATGTTTTATATTTTATAGATCCATACAAAAAAAGTGTGCAACATTTATGATATTAATGGATTCATATAAAATTTATTTGAAGCCAGATTGTCAATATTTGACAAACGATTTTTATTGCTTACTTAAAATGCCAAACTATATGATTTTATTTATATTTATTAAATGCATAATAAAAACAAAATATTAAAAAACCAAAAAAAAAAATCATTTAAACGTGACAAATATGTTAACAAGTTTGTGATGTCAAGAACTTGGCAGGGAAAAGAACTAATGATTAATCTTTTACGCAACAATTTGCTGTCAATAAGTTTTTCTTCCAACTTTTAATTGTTAGAAACGATTGAAAATGCCTTTTTGTTTTATGGGAAACGAATCTGGCCTTCACTTTATTTTGTGGCTCAATTTTATATATATGTAAATTCATAGTGCGATTTTATATTGGTCTGGTGATGCATCTTTATGTTTTTTTTTTTTATTGTTGAAATCTGTTTTCTATTTTGCAAATGATGCTTCAAATAATCTTGACTAGTCTATGTTATGCTTATAATTAGCCAAATGCCAATATAAACTTTATTGCAATGTAAAGAATTTTAAAGTTTTCGCCTTTGAATCGAAATTGGTACTTAAAAAGATTTTCCTATATATTTTCACAAACACATTTAAAACAACTTAAAATCTGCTACAAATTTAATGGCATAATCACAACACTTTTCCTTCCGTCTAGTCTACTTAATTGCTTTGAAAAAAAAGATGATATAAATGTAAATACGTAAACTTACAAGGGAGGGGAGAGATGTGCGATACATATGTATATATGTACATAGATATTTGGCATAGCCGACTGTTTGGCAAATATTTATGATCAGCTGGCGGTTGATCAATAACAACAAGAGAAAGACAGCAAGCCTGGCAAAGGGAGAGGGAGATGTACATACATAAGTATGTGTGTGTGTGGGTGTGTGGGTGTCAAGTTTTGCGGTAAGATCATGGGACTGGAAAAATCTTGTGACTGCTTAACTGCTGATTTCAAATATCACTTTTCGTCTACAACAACAAAAACAAAAGAATAACCAAACAAAAAAATACATATAAATATTTAAATTACGCATACGCCCGATTGGAAGGGGAAAAGAGCAGAAAGGTTTCGATAAATGCTAATGCAAATGCAGACAGAGGATTCTAATTTCAAACAAAATGAAATCAACAAATGCATTAATTTGCACAAATTCTATTTTAAAAATGGTCTTTTTTTTTTGTTGGGCTTATGATCAAGTTTATTGACTTGGCCGCCCGTGTAGTAGATAAAACTTGGCGACAAATCCTCTTCCATAGAACTGATTAACTTAATAAACTTCTTTTGGTTTTCCGTACTGCCGATCGCTGCTGTAAATTGTTGTTTACACCTCACATTGACCGCACATGAACTTCAGACCAACCACCAACCCACCCAAGCTGATGTTTTGCTGAGTTTTGCTGAGTTTCGCTGAGTTTCGGTGAGTTTCGCGCAGTGCTCATTTGCGCACACCTTCCTTATTTCTCTGGCGTCCTCAATTTAGAAAACGAATCGAAAACCCACCGGGTTAACTAAGTTGCGAATGCCAAGTCAAAACAAAAACCTCAAAATGGGGAAAAACGTGCGAAAAAAAAAACAAACGCGAAAAATACAACCAAAAAAATAAATAAAATAACAACAACTTAAGAACTTAGCTACGTTCCCAGCGCCATGTGGCGGCAGGTTAATGACATCGCCAGAACAGAATATATCCAAAACAAAAACAAAATCAAACAATAAAAACGAATTACAAACCCCACAAAAAAAAAAACAACAACAACAATCTTAGAGAGTTGCGAAGTGAAACAAAAAGTGTATTCGATGTCGATGGCGATGCCAATGGTTGGTATGGTTCCGTCTTTATATGTAGTAAGAGGGGAGCTGCTGCTCCTCCCATCATCCATCTCCATCTCCCTTTGCCTTTGCGGTTAGATCTTTTTTTTTTTTTTGGCCAATGTCATTAACATTTGAAGCACGCAACTAAGCGTTTTGCCATCTTACTCACACACACAGAGGCTAGAATGAAACAACTAGCAAGCTCTTGCCGCTCTCACCAACATCAACATCCCCTTTTCGATGTGAGAACCTGTTCGACGACCAAAGTCGATGATATTGGTATTTTGTATCCAGAAGAAACACTCACTTAACACTCAATGCAGAAGTTTTTATACCCTAAATACTTAAATCTAGAAATGCTAACCCAGTTATATAAGATTCTAAACTAAAAGCTGAGTAACAATCGTCTCTCTGTTTTTTCCTCTCTCTCTTTCTCTCTCTCTGAATAGCAAAAGGATATGAATATATTTGGTATTTTTGTGTTTATTCAATTTTAAAGTTTGATTTCATATATGAAAATTAGACCCGTGATTATTAAAAGAAAACTAATTTTTAAGAACATTTTTGGCAATCTCTAGTATCTTCGCTTCAAATCAAAGGGTATATATCAATAATTCTTTACGAAAGTCATGTGTACCATACACTTTTTTGTACAATAGTTTCTTGTCCAAGTATTATCTATTTTGGGCCAAATGGAAATACAAAAAAAAAAAAGTTTTCATTCTGGCATGTTCTACTTTTAACTGGGCTATTGCGACTTAAAAACTGATATATCATACACCATAGGGGGAGAAAATGAGACATCATAGAGAAAGAGAGAGAGAGAGAGAGAGACAAGAAGAAGAAGAAGAGTGAGAGGAAGAATAGGAAGACGAAGAAGTAGCAGTAGAGGGCGGCAATGGGGGCAATGGGAAGGCAACTACATATAACAACGCTTTTTAAAGTTTTATTGAACTTTGGCAGGTTCTTCCATACACCGCACCACTACCATCTGTCCCCCTCACCACAACCCCTCTATCCTACTATCTCTCTCTCTCTCTCTCTCTTTCTCTCCCACTCTCTTAGACACAACTTGATTCTGTTTTTTTTTTTTTGCTGAAATTGCGAAATTTATTTAAATTCTGTTTTGGCTGTTTTTTTGGTTTTGTTTTTTTTTTTTTGTTTTTATTTTTTATTTCGTTTTGTAATGAAAAGCGCCAACAAGCTAATGATGAAATATTTGTCAGACTTTGCACTGCTGCGCAGTTTCTGTATATATATATTATTTTTTTTTCTTTTTGGGGCCAATATACTCTCTCCCTTGAGTTGAGATCGAGTGGTTGGTTGGTTGGTTGGTTAGTTGATGGTTGTTTCTGGTGTTTTGGTTGTTGTTGCCGCATTCTTTTGCGGCCCAATGAATAAAACACAACAAATAATAAAAAAAAAAAGAAAACAAAAAAAAAAAAAGAGCGGGAACGTGCCAGAAATTGGAATTGTCTTTGCTTTGGAATTTTTGTATAGTATGAAATTGAAGGGAAGGTGTCATATGTATGGTAAATACTTTGCTCACTTACACAGTTTGTAGCTGGCTCTAATGATGAGTAGTGGTAGTAGTAGTAGTAGAAAAGGCGAACACAACAGGTCGTATGCGTAATAATACTTGTCATTTAACTGAGGCCATTGACTTTGCCCATTAACAGGCCACAAGCAACAGCAAAAACAACAACAACAATCACAACACGGTAGTAAACAGGGCGTATGAAATCCACTCAGGGGAATAGTTTTGAGGCATGAGTCAGTTTTGTTTTCTTGAGAAGTTGTCAGCAATAGAAATAGAAATAGAAATGAATTTATACTATAATGTATTTGCATGTACATACATACATACATATGTATGTATGGATGTAGGTATGAAGGTTTCTTTGAATATGACCAAATTCTTAAGAAGATGTGATCAATCTGTCTAACATACATGAAGCATGAAGGCAAATTATCATGTTTCCTAATAAGACAAATGTCGTTGACTAAACTTGTATATATATGGTATTTGGATAGTTTGGCTAATTAACTAAAGTTTAACTTATATATACAGCATGGCATTACATATGTAGCATCAAACTTTAATTTAAGATAGATCTAAAAGATTTGTAAGTTCTTATAACCTGGATAAGAATATTAATCATTGATGTCATGGGGTTTTCGCCGGGCTTATAGATCATAAAACTGAATAATAATTAAGACAAAATATTTCTTACAACGTTGTGTAAAAATGTTCCTTTTAAGATTCTTACATTATTTTGCAATAAGCAGCTGCATTATAATGCAAATATAACGTTTTTCAATGATGGGAATATTAGAAAATGTTATAGAATGAAAATTTAAGGGGGGTTTCTACCTTGTTGGGCCGAAAAGGCGATTTTTTGAAAGAATTTTTTTTTTAGAAAAGTATAATAGATCAAGGAATGAAATTTTCCACAGTTGTTGGGAAAACTTTATTCTATGTATAATAATTTTTATTCGGTGATCCGTGAAAAGGGGGAGGGGGGAGGAATTTTCCATTGGCATCCCCTTTTTGTCCTTATGGTTCGCAAATGAAGTCTGAATCCAAAAATTTTTCTTAATCTAGACACTTTTCCGTAGCGCTGGTAGTAGAATTGGGAAAAAAGGATGAAAAATTAAAAAGTTATGAGCTTTTTTTAGAAAAAAATTGATTTTTTGCCTATTTTTTGTTACTAATTAATTTTTTAAATTAACAATTTTTAATATTTTACGCCAATTCTACTACCAGCGATGAACAATATCCTAAATAACATGTGTAAAAAATTTCATGGCGATTGGTTAATTTTTGCGCCCTGTAGGACTTCCATGAGCTCCAAAAATGTAGTTTTGAGAAAAAGGCGTTTGAAAATTTGCGCTACGGCACAGAGTGCTTGATACCGCTCCACTTAACGGCCGACAACTTTCGTAATTTCACAGATTTCAACTTGAAATTATTACACAGTATTCTTGAAACATATATCTATACGAAAATGCAAAAAAAAAATCGAATTTTTTTATAACACAAGGTAGAAACCCCCCTTAAGTTTCATACAAACAGAAAAGGAAGTGACTCTATGAGCAGAGGGAAAACGAGCAACGAGCAGATACATTGACGGTTAATGCTAAATAGATTTGCTTTTGAATGTTGCCTACATTTTGGGGACATGTGTCCTTTTCTTATAAATCAAACAATCTCTGGAGGTTTTTATCAAGAAGTTAACTGATATTACCTTGCTAGACCTATTGAGTAGAGTAAACATAATTTGGAACTGATCAATTTTGCATTTAAATTTAATAAATTTAAATATAAGCAATGTTTTCTACCAGCATGTGAGTTAGGGGATCCTTTCTGAACGAGGTCAGAATCAGAATTGTGGTCATTCTGTGTCGATTGCACTTTATTTCATTAAAATGGGGCTGTTATTTGCCGCAAGCTCAAACCCGATTAAGGACGATGTTCTCAAGGAATAATTTAAGCTAAAAAAAAACTATGCGACTTTAAAATTTAAAATTTATTCAAAGATAGTAACAGTTACAAGATTCAAAAAGCAAAGAAAAAACTCCTAATTCTTATATTAATTTAATATTTTGTCGAGATGCTTAAGAAAAATCAAATAAATGACAATTAAAATGAAAGAGATCAAGAATTATGAACAAGATTATCAGAGGGTGTAACGCCCTGAAGAGCAGCAGCTAAGAAATCTGTTCAAAAGAATATATCTACAAATGTGACCTGCAATAATAGTTTAACAGGTTGGGGATCATGTGCTATCATTTTAGCAGGTCATAGTCATATGAGTATTACTGGCTTAAATTGAAAAAACGATCGCTAGTCACGTTCCTCGTGATTGATTGATAAAAAAAACCTTAATCTTTACTTCATATGCCATAAAACTCGTATTTCACTAGAATTTGTTTGGTTTTTTTTTTTTTCATTTAAGAAAATCCCCGACAATTTGTACGCATTGTATAATGTAACAAAAATATTTAGTGACTGGCCAGACACTGGCCACCCACCGCCGATGCCGAATGGTCGATTTCACAATACATTATGGTTGTGTATATATATATACACTTTTGGTTGATAAGCAAAAAAAAAAACATAAATTATATATATATATTTATATGTTCAGTGAAAGGTCACAACTATTTGCGACATTTGTTTGTTTATCGCAATTTGGTTGCTGTTGATAAAAATAGATCGTTAGAGGTCTGCATAATAGTCTGGTCTATATATGGTCTATGTATGTATGTGTGTGAATTTACTACTTTTTTTTCTGTTTTCACTGATTAACAGCGGGGGAAAAAAAAGATGACGTTCAAAGCGTCGTTTGGTATTCCCAAAAGTACACGAAAAAATCGCAAAATCAGTTAACGAAACTATAAACAAACGGATATTGCTGTTTGTTGTTTACGACTTGTGATTAACACCTTGTCGGCGATCAAGTAAACGGGGGGTATACATCTTATACTATATGTATTTGTACCTACATACCTACCAACCAATCTACAAACACACACACACAACGAATGGTAGACGGTATAGAAATTCGTGAAAAATGTTGAAAAAAAAAAAAATCGAAAATCAGTCAAGTTGACTTTGCTGAAAACAAAGCGCGTGCCGAACGAGCTTCGGACTCGTCCACGCCGGCCAATTCACATGCGGACTCTAATCAAGTTGTTTGCCCAATAGTTTTTACACACGTAATTAACGTTCAAATTTACGAAAATAAAACTCTAAACAACAAAAACTGACGAGTCATGCTTGTGTTTTGGCCCCTATGACTATGATCGGGTCGGTTTGATATTGGGTTGGGTTTGGTTTGGTTTAGATTGGCTTGGTTCGGCTTGGATTGTGTTGATTTGAGTTGATTTTGTGTCCGGCAAATGACTCGATCAAATTTCTAACGTCGTTTTGTTCTCTTTTTACTATGTTGTTGTTGTTCTTGTTATTGTTGTTGTTGGGTTGGCGTACTTTGCACTTTGACGGTAATGCAATTTTTGTGACAATCGGAAATGGTTGATATAATTTTCTTGAAATATGTGTAATAGAAAGGAAAACGAATTCACTTTAAGTGAATCTCGTCTATCGTGTTATCAAATAGCTATTATTTTGGTAAATTTATCTCTTATCACATATAATAATAAATTATATTCATTTTGAATCGTTTATTCTTTTTGGACAGTTAAGCATAGATTGAAAAGCAGAATAAAAAAATGTTTGTAATAAATTGACAAACCTTTTCAAAGTTTTGTGTTAAAAGTCTTTTCACTTTTGTATCAAAATTAACAATTTTTTTTATTCTTTTTCAATACGCAATAGAATAGAACTTTAATCTGTCAGGACAGGAAAAAAAACTGAGATCTAACTAAATACTAAATGAAAGACAATTGTAGATGATTATAGAATGAATGTAGTCCATCCAATGATTGTATCCCGAACAAAAAACTATCGAGCTGAACTCTAAATGCCCAAGAAAGCTGAAAGACGCCCTGAAAAAATTTCAAATAACAAATTTCTTTAACTATTGTAATTTGTAGCGTCTAAGTCGAAAATAATCAAGATCTTCACGTTATGTTAATTAAAAATTGCCTCCAAATGAACAGATTTTAAATAGCAAATAAATATATACTTTTCAGTTCAGTCTAAAATAATGATATTATGGGTCAGTGGGAAGATGGCATTTCTATTGAAAGCAGGTTCTCGATGAAGTACCAACCAAAATATCAATGGTCCCTATATACATTGGATATATGTAATTTATATTGGTACCAACACTGCCTTCGCCTTTTGGTCTACAATTTCCCTTCTGGACATTTTTAGCCACCCGACAGAGACAAAGTAAATAAAACTTATGAATTTATAAAAATTGTATATCTACTTCAAGAACTACTTACTAATTGTATGTTCCATTAAAATGAGACTTTGCCAAAGAATCCAAAGTTACAATGATCAAACCATATATTTAACGCTAAAACTAGTTGGGAATTCTAACTACATGAAGTGAAAAAAGAATGTCAAATCTTGCAGCTGCGAATTTTACCTTTAAAAATGTGTTAACTTTAATAAATGTTTCTAACAATTCCTTAAATAAACGTAGAATATTTTTGATAAGGGATCTTCTTTTAAGTATGAGAAGTTTTCAAGTCGAAAGTTGCAAAGAATTAACGGTATTGTCAAAACCGTTTGAGGTCTATAATGCCCTTATTTAAAATGAATGTAAATAGTTGTAGAAGAATAATCTTATTTTTTGTTAAGTCTTTATATGTTGCATAGCTTATTTATTAAATTTATTGAAAGTCGTGCTTAATCTGATATCGGTTCATTGTGTCATCAATCTTTTGTGAGATTTTTTAAATGTCGTTACGTTTGGCAAGTAAAAAAAAAATATATATATACATATATATGGCAAAAATTACATGAGACAACAATTTAATTGATGTTTTCCAAGGGAATTTTCGATGTTGTTGTTTGTCTGTTCTTAATGTTGCTTTATTTTTACGTTTTGTTTGTCAAGTGCCTTGGCTTCTGGGAATTTGTATCTGTTTTGTTGTTGTTTTTGCAATAAAATAAGCACATTTGCATTCAGTTCGTATGTGAAATAATACTACATACAAATAAAAAGAAGAAAACCAAAAACAAAAACAATAACAAATACATAAATAAATAAAAGCAATTCCAAAAATTCGCACACGACCTCAATGAGTCACACACACTCACCACATTGAGAGACAACAACACACACACACACACACACACATGAATACACAACAAAATTTGAAAGACCGAAAAAGTCCCCAGCACCAGCGCCAACACCAACAACAACACCAACAACAAGAACTGAGTGTAAACACCTTAGTGCTCTGTCATCGGACATATCACACCTTCACCTTCAGCTCTCCCTCGTGGCAGCTGCTGCTGCTGCTGCTGTTGCACTCTGAAAATAAATTTCGAGGCGCGAAATTTGTAAGAAAACAACAACCAAGAGCCACACATTGTTGTAAACAACAAGCAACAGCAACAACAACAATAACACCAACAATCAAATAATTTTAAAATGCCAAAAAAACCAAAAATAAAAAGAGAACAAGTCCAAAATTGCAAATTTCCTTTCTCTCTCTCTGCCTCAGTGTGTGTGTGTGTTGCAATGTCCCTCTGGTTTTTAATTACACAAATATATTGGCTATAATAAATTTTGAATTGGAATTGGATTTTTGGGCGAGGCTAAGTCAAGGCGAAATAAAACAAAACAAAAACCAAAGCAAGGCAAGGCCAGGCAATCCATGGAAAAGGCGAAGGACCTTTCTCACAGAAAAGCTATTTATGGGAGTGTTTCATATTGTGTATGCATATAAGGTTTGTTCTCAATTACAATTCGTAATTCTGACAATATATTTTTCTTGCAGAAGAGTTTGCACTTTTGCATATAAGAGATTAGCATCTGCCCAAGAAGAGTTCAAGCTTTAATCTCACTTTGACTATATGAAAAGTGTCTGCACTTGATTCTATTATTAGAAATGGGTTAGCTTTTATTTAGAGCATAAATGTTGCTATATATTTTTGATGTCAATTTGGGTCAGCTTTAGCTGTAATATTACATAGAATCAGTAGTCCAATTCACTAGATAACATGTATTGTGTTTATATTTGAATGATAAAAAAGCATAATGATTGGATATATAAAGTCATTTCAGTCAGCAGTACTCAATACTAAAAAGTTTTGTTGTTTGTTTTTTAAATAAGTCAAATAATAACAAAAGAAAGCTGCATGAATATATTCAAATTGACATAAGAGACATTCAGTCCCATAATGTTTCGAATAAATAAAGCAGAAAAAATGAATGAAATTTACAAAAAAAAATTTCAAGATTTTTACTACCTCCATTTCAATGAATAAATAAACAAATATTTTTTTTTCAAATAATTTTTAGAAAATGTTTGATACTTTAGTTTTGGTAAATTTTAACAATTATTAAGCTATGCATTCTACTTTATCCCTCTTATGGGTTGCCCATGGGTCACATTTTGTAGACTTTTTGTTTGGCCCCATATTAATTTGGTTCTGAAAGGATTAAGATAATACAGTGGTCGACCTTAAATTCTGATTTCATACGATACAGTATTAGCGTTTTTTATGTAATGTTTTTTGAAGATACAAGTTCTTAAACAAAGAGAGAATGCATCTAACTCATTGACAGCCAGCTCGTCAAACCAATAGCAGTTAGGGATAAGAGAGAGTTAGTATAAATTCAAAGTTGTCGCTACTTGTACATACTCTTGATCTCCATATAACCATTGCAGGAGTTGAGTTAATCATTATAAAAGAAAGACATCGTATCTTTTGAGCTCTATGCAGTTACTCGTCGGTTCTTTTCTGCATATGACATGTACGAGATTCTGTAAATTTAATGTTTATTTGGATGAGCAGCAAAAGAAAAATAACAACATAGAAACAATATTATTGTTCAAATAAGATCTCGGTTGTGACCTTATAATAGGATGATCGTGAGATAACTTGTTTTGTATCATAAATTCTCTCGCTCTCATATCTCTTAATGTTCAGTTAATGAGTTTTGGCTTATATTATTGCTCAAGAAGTGTGGGATCATATAATGATTAATAGATAGACTCGTGCTCTTTGATCATGTGCTCTCGATTTAAGACACTCTTATTAATAGAATTCTTTTAGGCAAAGTTTGATTTTCAATTGATATATGGTACTAATATCCACATTCCCAACTATAACCTTCACCATCATACCTACACAAGAAAGAGTGAACTGGCAGAGCCATTGAAGGCATCTCAACAAAGATAGCTTCAATGTAATACTGTATTATAGGTGTTATACTGGCAACCTTCAGTCAAAAAACAAAACAGAAGCATCTCCAGATTATTCTGTGATGTGTGTCCATTATTAGATTTCGTCGGCGTATATCTTTAAATACTATATACAAAAGACGCAATCTAAATTATTTCAATTTTTCTATTTCAGTAGCCAATTTTCTAAATTTTAAATTGGGGAGATATATATTGGCACTGTACCGCATTGAATCCAGCAAAAAGTTGCTGTAAGGTATTCATTTGTACTCTAGGTGAGAGTCAGCGCATGCTTTAAAAATGTATATGATAGTCCATTTGGCTATCTGTAGATTATGGCAGACTTTTAAGCTCCGTATTCAGCATGCATATGTCCGTCGCATGCTGTTGCCTATATGTTACTCTTATTTGTTTTGAGAATATTTTGGGAGATTATTGACGGTGTTGATTATTTGTCTGTCTGCGCTGGTGATGTTTGTTCTGATTATTGTACCAGAATTCGCACACTTTCGCTGTCGCTAATAGAGCAGCTTTTAGTTCCACTCTCAGTGAGTACATTAGTATGTTGCTCTGTCAGATTCGATGGTGGATAATATGTTGTTGCTAAGTAGGTAAGCTAGTACTGGAGTTAAGTTAGCTCAGCCATCTCTCTTGGCTCTGCGCGATTGATCCATACTGTGCCTGTGATAACAGCGATGAACATTGTGAGCATAGTATCATAGATGTAGCTACCATCAACACACTGGCGACATTCCTTCTAGAGCGCTCCAGCACTAGCTTTACTTACTTATTTTGTTTTGGCGCATGCCTGCATGCGCCCACTCCAGATACTATTCATTGTGCACTTGACTAAGAGACAAAGAGTCATTTGGGTCTGAGGCAGAACACTATCACACTGGCACTGAACAAACAAAAATGCGTATAAGAGTCGATCATTTGCTCTCTCGAGCTCTACTATTTTATATACGATACGCCAAAACTATATGACCGATAGCAGGCCAGGTGTCAGTGCTGCAGATTCTCGTTAGTTTTTCGTTGTCTTCAGGAATTTGTAGGGTGATGACTCAAAAATAACAGACAGAACGTAAAGCAATATCAAGCAGAGAGAGAGCACATAACTCATGATGAACAGAACAAGAAAGTGGCAATCTTGGAGAGAAGGGAATATGTGAAGAAGGAGATGGAGCGAGAGAGACGATGAGAGTATTATAAGGGGTTAGTAATAGTGGCGTAAAATGAAATAAATAGGTTATGGTGTAAAGGAAGCCAGCTTTAGGTATGGAAGACAATATAGATATATCGATAATATGATTCATAGAAGTACAACTTTATGCCAGAAGCCACTGGATATTTTCATTAATTATACGGGGTAGACGACGGCGTAGTGTAAACAGCTCAGTAGGATTCGCACGGTGTCCATGTGGGTACATTATACTCTGCACGCTTTTGGTAGGATTTTTGAGTTCTTGTTTTCTGGTATTTAGCATTGCTCGGTGTTTTTTTTGTGATATTAATGTGTTGTTTTGGTGGGCCTATACAGGAGTAATGTATGTGCAAATTTGCACTCCTATCGTTGAATACATAGTGAAGTCTATCGCTGAATACTTCTTTTAGCACACTACGGGAAAAAAAACAACATATACCAAAGTAAATAATTTTATATTCTTGGATACAACACACGAATATTCTCATCGAACATCTCCTCATTTGGCTCATAGTTATCTCTCCACTCAATCTATCTCGCTAAGATTTACGACTATGTATTGTAAGTTTATAATTGAATGCGCACGGAAAAGCAAGCTCACAAGGAATACATCGCTGAGACAGTGGTGTTTGGCGACAGAGTGATGAGACGTATTCTCGTCGATAAAGGCTTAGACAGCATGTTCGCTTGCATCTAGTGAGTTGTGTGTTGGTGTTGTAGTGTGTGTGGATGTGTGTTGTAGCTAGATGGTGTACTTGGGTGGGTGGCCTATGGCGTTAGGAGTGGCCTTAGAGGGAGCCAGACAAAGCGTCAGCAACAGCAGCAGCGCGACCAAACAAAAAAACTATGGTCGGAAATTATATAAACGTCGAAATGTATAATAAACAGCACTGATAGAAGCCGATCTCTGTGGTGGATTGTGCATGCGAGCGGATTCACCGACCGACTGAGGAAAGAGGCTGAGAGTCTGCTTTTTCCCTAACCTACACACCTTCCTTCATTGTGTTATGCTCTCCAGATGTCGGTAGCCTTTTGTCATTGAATTCTGAGCGTTTTTGTGGCGAGGATCTTTGTTTTGAGTAAGTAGATAGTTCTTCTTACGAGTACTTTGCAGCCTATTAGTACAGATACAATTTGATAAGACTCACTGTAAGGGAAGCTCACAAATAAGCATGACAAATCAGATGAGGTCAAAACAAAACGAATTTTATCGCTTTTTCAAGGGAGTGTAGTGTGACTTGTGGTTTCTCATTGTCATATTGTTTGTTATAGATATATAGGTGAGTATAAGTGAAAACGTAAGTATTAACGCTAAAACCCTTAGACCAGTGTTTAGTGTAACATCAAAAACTATACCAAGGTATAACTTATGGATTCAGGCATAAGAAGTTATATTGAATAAGAAATTATATAGTTGACTGAGATATATATATCAGGTCGAATTGATCAGCATCTGTACATCACAATTCGGTGCTTGTAATTTGAGAAACGATATCATATAACTTTCATATCTTCGGACATTGTGGTTCTATTTGGGGAAACTCTGGCTTATTGCCTTTCTTAGACAGTCTCATATCTCTTCTAACCTAAATACCGATGTGTCAGGCACCAATTATTAGCATCTGTTAATTATTTTTTATTGTTTTTTAACAAAACCGCATTCGGACACTATATTTCATAAATTTGCATATTTAACTTGTGTGAAATACAGAGGGGCGAATGGAAACAGTAAATGTGTCGCAGTGAATCTCTAAGCTAGAACTGTGAAGACAGATTTCAATGGGGGTATTTTTTTTTTGGTGTTTGTTACACGTACTCTTTAAGTAAACTGTGTTGACGTTCAAGTAGAAATATCTATTCAAAACAAATAACGTAAGGTTGGTATGTCATTGTATACTAAAATTTTGGTTAAGCTAAAGTTCTCCTCTAATAATACTCCGTGTGTGTATCTGCGCACACTCTATTCTTCAACACAGACGTTTATTCACACATGTCTCGATCTGGATTTTAAGTTTTCTCGGTCCGGCTCGTCCAGCAGCAAGACCAGTTATAAGTTATAGCATAACTCTCGAGTCACAATAAATATTGTGCTCACGTGGGCAATTTAACTCTTTATGAAACAACTCGAAGACAAGCACAAAGAAAATTAAAAATAACTGACACAAGGTATACACAATAATACGTCATATGCGTTTGTTCTTATGTAGCCAGAAAATAATTTCTGTTCATAGAATAGTGTAGCGTGCTAATGCTAGTTTGGTAGCAGCAGGAAGTAGGGGCTAATACCGTTGCTGCAGGTGTGTGGCTGGCACAGGACATTCTTGACTTCGGAGAAAAAGATACGATGATAAATTATGAACGCAGAGTTGGGACACGACAGGAGTAATAAAACATTGAAGTTTAGATAACGATCAGACATCTGTATCACCACGTTATATTAGCAGTTATAACATCACATAATTGTACTAAGTAATGAACGACAATATATGTGATTAGAAGCTTCGTGGATCGACACACTCATGCCTTAACTATGGAGAGAGGAAAATGTTTCATGTAGTAGCTCCTCTATGGCTCACTTCATCATACGAGGGACAACTTAACATTATAATACAATTTCTGGCGAACTAACTCTTTGCTCGTTAGCATTATCTTATTACGGTGTCACACTCCGTGCCTTCGTTCTTGTTAAAACGTCAATATAATATATATAGCCATTAAGCTTACGAACATAGTTTTTATAAATTCACGATTTTGATCAAATTCTATTTTGTCCTAAAGATATTAGTTATAATAAATTTAAAGTGTTATAGTCACCATATAAGAGTCTTGCACTTGCTACATAAGAGGTATACGAATCATTACGGGAGGGTGAATCTAATATGATTCTGGTGATAGTACATTCGGGGAGTGTGAGGTAAATATAAGACATGCGCCGCTGCGCAAAAGATCTATATTGCTCTTCTCTATATTCTGAGACTTATAGATCGATGATTTAGCTGCTAGTCTCACTATATTACTAAGACGAAATATGTATATCATAATCATAAATATAGGATGTACTTCTTTACGCTTAATTCCAAGTGTTTTTAGATAAAAGTCGTTGCTTATTTTTTAGCATATAAATTGGCTTGAGCGTGCGCGTGTATAAGGGGAATGTTGTGCTAAAGAGTATATCTAGAAGGAGGTAATAACACTCTCTTTGTATTATATACACTCATACATACTAACGAGTGCTCTATGTCAATCAATCACATTGGTATGAGTGCCTCTTTAGTCTTAGTGTGATTCTCACGAGATCTAGTGCTATAGATAATAAGCACTTTGAGACCATGAACGGGGAAGACGACACGACAGAAGGACTGCTTTTGGCCAACCGTTTTTTAATAAAAGTACGTGACAGTAGAACACGGTATCTGGTAAGTGATTCGCGCACTGAGTAGTCGTATGGCTAGATCAGACCTAATCAAATCGGGAATGTTTGATCTGATCGCACGCTCTTCGTATATATTGAGCAATTAGGGTTCATACTATGGATGGGTAGTGAGAACAAGATAATGTCTATTATTGGTCCTTGCTGCTGTTATAATACATTTTTTGTGTAGAGTATAGGAGATAGTCTATTCATCATCTTCTTACACTACTTAGGTGTTGTATTTAATAAATGGAGATAATAAAAAAGGAACGAGATCTGATATAATTACAGAAAAAGCTAACATACTAAATGACACTAAACGTTCGGGATCTTGGAGAGTAGCTCTGTGATTTCTGTTACGAATATATATAATAATAGTATTGAAACAACCCAAGCACTATATGTGAACGCATGTCATTGCGGTAGTTCGATGTGGCAGACGGAGAACTCTCTTTTCTTTGTGAATAAGTGAGAAAAAGGCATAGAGAGACTTTACAGATAATAGACTATCTGAATAATCTCAGCTTTACTCTTTCTCCTGTTCTATATCGTGACTCATCAAGACGGTGTATGAATTATTATTGTTACTCATATCTATCTAGGAACAAACACGAAGCTCATGTGAGAGTAGATATAAAGACTACATAGAGGATATGTGTTGCGGTTGTGCGTGGCGCAGAAAGAGATTGGAATATTGTTACTTTTTCATACTATGGAGTTACTTAATTATAAGATGATGTTTTGCCTAGCTGCTTAAACGAAGCAGACAGTTGTGAGCTAATGTAATTGTCCTTGGAGATGGTTGTTCTTTGCTTGAGTGGTTGTTGCGGGTGATCGCATAACAGATAAGCAATTCATTGTCTATCTGCAGATATCCGGTCAAATTACTTTACGGTAATTGTTACCAATATACTCCAACAGACAAAAAACAGCTCTCATAGGTTGGTGTTAAATACAAGTGTGGTGTCCTATGTTAGTTGTGAGCAATACGAAATTAGTATTTGCACCATGTTTCATATAGATATATGGATGGATTGAAATGTTTCTCTTTGGGCATATAATACTCAGACGATTCTTGCGCATCTACTAACACATCTATTCTTACATCATATTACAACTACCCATTTGACACACGACACCTCGCACTGTCTACTGATATTATCACAAAATATGAGGAATTAAAGCCCGAGCACTGGTACACGGGGGCGACCACGCTACAGTGTTATTTATGACCAGCAAACCGGTGCACTTTTTCATTTGCTTATCGATTGCTCGCCGTACGCAACGGTGCAGAACAGAATTTCTGTTTATTCAAAGAGATAATTTGATTACTCATTTCGCTGTGCGTTCGTTGAAGGCGAGACACGCGCTGGATAGACAGTGGGCGCAATACATAAATTTTATAGTCCGTCGCAATCTCTCATATGAATGGTGAACTGAACTGAATTATGCGTAATCTTGCTGCCGCGGCCCTCGACAACTTCTAGTTGAAATATTTTGCTCTACTGCGCAGCATGCTATGCATATTCACTCCAAATACCTGTTTCGCTCGTTGACAATGAGACAAACATCAGCATAAACACCCGATCAATTCGGGGCGTGCTTCTTGTTTGTCGCTCGCATAAGTGTTGTTCAGGTCAACGGAAGTACACGATCCTTAGCGTACTAATGAACAAATAGTATTACTATAAAAAATCGCTCCAACGAAGAGTCTCCTTCTTTCTGATCTCTCTATTTGGTCATTGTTCATATATATATATTTTGTCTCTGGGAATTCGGTTATGTGATTAAATCACCTACCTAGCACTGTTTCACTCATACTATCACATAAGTAAATAGGCTATGTCGTAATGATGTTTATGCGTGGTACGAAATATTGCCTCTCTGCATTTCTGAGTTATAGGAGCCATCAATGATAGCACTATCAGTAGCTCAACCAAATCAAATTTGGAGTGTTCGTATTATAAGTGAGGATTCGAAGCAATGGGGAGGGATTGTAAGATGTGGATGAGCATGAGCATGAGGAATGGATGGTTTTTATGATGTTTGCATTGAGCTCTTTTGCATATAGTTTAATCTCTCTCTAGCTCATAATTTAGTAAAATTTATTGCCTACTTTATGTTCAATCGAGGTATTGCCATCTAAAATTTTTTGTAAGCATCCTTGAGTCTCTTTGTGATTGTGGCAATTTAGTGATTATTTAGACATAGAGAAAACACACTTGCACACACACGTCAAACGCGACTTAAAGTCGGAGAAGTCACACGTGAGCGATAGCCGCACACCAAACACACGCCCTCCGAACGCTTGACTTAACCAACGGATTGCAAACATGGATACTTTTGGCGCTATTGTAGCTCGCATAACTAATGTGTATGATTGGGCACCCGGAAATGTTCGAAAAGCCCGTTATTTGCTTCATCTTTCTTTTTTCTTTGATCGTATCTTTTGATATGCTCAATCGTTTGAGTTTTAACTCTCGAGACTAGTAAAGCAGACTCGGAGCGGGCCATAGCTATATTCGTCACTGATATGGATGCAGTTGACGTTTTGCATATGTTCTCCTTCGATTTTTATCGTCTTTCGTTTCTGTGATTAGCATCTCACATCGAGATCATCACAATTACGTAGCACACAAGAGAACTTATATTTGGTGATCTCTATGTATTAGTATGTGATCGGTTATAGCCTCTATCACGCGGATGAGCACGCGGACACATTACAGCGAAGAGTACTCAACACTCATACGTAAATACAGTAAATACTACGCTAGTATAATACATCACTTTATAGCTGGAGATGAGTTGTCTCTCACAGTATATGTCATTCACACATTAGACTTAATACTTAGCGAGAAAGGCGAAACGGCAGACGAGCTAACAAATATGTAAACTTAGTTTTAGTTTGTTATGTTTTTTTTGGAATTCACATATATATATGGTTCACGGTGATAATGTATTATGTTTATTCATCAGTTTTTAGTGTTTTTTGTTTGTTTATAGGATTGTTGTGTGTAGATCGAGAAAATATCTCTCACGGGATAAGACGTTATTGAGACCCAACACAAAAGCATTACGAAAAAATCACAGCTTTGCAAAATAAATTTAGTGGGCTTAGTTTCTTTTCTGTTCTCCTCTTCAGTCGCTCATGTCTTTACTCTCTCACTTAGTTCTAGTGTTTCCTAGGACTTCTGTAGAAAAGAGAGCGTAGTTTTCACAAGCTTAACTAATAGGTGCGATAACCTCGTAGGATATTAACATCAGTAGAATGGTATTGAGATGTGAAGTAATGAGTTATGCATTAAAAATACAATGGAATGCATAATAAAATATATGTTCTACTCTCGAGGACTTCATATATTGCTCATAACGTTGAAAGCAATAAGATATTATGTGAGGCTATATATTATGTAAAAAGCTAAAAGGCAATTTGTAAATTAATATTAAGTGAGTCACCCGCGGAGAAGTTCAATGCTCGCGCACTAGTACAGTAATCAAGTGCGTCGAACCATATTGAGTTAGAGATCATGACAAAACTAATAACCTGGCACTCATCAGCATTAAAATTTCAAGAGATATATAGTTTTAGACAATTAGTCGTCATTCTTTAATCTTTAAATAACATACATACATAGATGTTAGTTCTTGAGAGGTTGCATTATTTACTTGGAAGGAATTTCTAGATGGGGTGTACGTATAATACGCGAAATAAACTTTTATTCATTTTAAAGTGTTTTTAACAAATAAAACTGTGAAACTTACTCAATGAATATGCCAGATCAAAGGGAAGTCGTGAGACGTGCATACCAATTTTACATTCTGTTAAGAAAAGCGCAAGTAATTTGTCGCTAGTTCATTGTTAATCACTATATGTCCAGATTTGGGATGAATAGATTAGACGGTAAACGAGTGCATTCGCAACAAGTGAATGCGTGGTGTCACTAGTCACATTAATACTTTTTGATCCCTACTGTTTCACGACTATTTGGACCGATCTTCTAATAACATAGTTTCCTATTAATGGCCAGAATGTGTATTTATATGAAAGTATGATCATTAATAATAATTGAATATAGCGTCAACTGTTGCATGTGATAATTCCCTAGTAGAATACACTAACATAGATGCATAGCGTAATATTAAAGGACAACTTCGATAGTGTGCATTTGTCAATGTATTCCATTATAGCAGAGACTACGTGGCTTATGTTTCGTGCTGCTGAGCCCGGATTGGCAGTAATGGTGTCGAAGTGATATAGATGCATTGTATCGTCAGATATAGGATATTATTTTAATCATATTGCCCGACTCCTTGAGACTACTACGGGATTTTTTAGGGAGAGGGTTAGTGAAGCATTTATATCACGCTAGATTGAAGCGAAAGCTAAGCTTGACTGTAATATTCAGTTTCGAACATGAACATTTATATGGGGAGTTTCCGAGACGAAGTTAAATGTTTATAGCTATAAAGAGTTCTTAGACTATCTTATATCAGCACGCTTAGTATTAGAAACTCGCTTGAATTTTCGAATGCTAGATTCCTATAAGTGTTTATTTAACAGACAGTTTATTGAACTGAGTCTTATATAATGACTGCATATTGGATTTCAAGAGCTTTTAAGAAATTCGGGGCAATCTCTTTAATTATATCCTGTGTGGGCAGGTATATATAATTATATTTTTCTATGTCTTCTGTCTAAATAAACCTCACGCATGTGAACTGTAAAAAATGTAATTAATTAGCTTGGCCGTTCGCATGGTGGGCCCTGATATCATATCGCCAAATTCTAAGATGAACAAAAGCCCACTCAAGTGCAAATGCAGCCAAAAGGCTTACAATGTATATTAAGAAAATTATTACAGTATTTTAATGTGAACGATTGTTCTGATTTTCTATATTGAGCACAGTAGACTCGCTCTGCACTAAAAAATCTTTTTTAGTTTACGCTACTAACATTATAATATCTCTTTGAGCAACTGAGATTTGAATGATAGAATCTACTTTGATCAAATATTCAAAGCATGTATAATAGAAATATAATATGTGAAGTGAGTTCAGAAGTAAATATAGCGGTATTGTTTTATAGGAAAATTGAAATCTATTTATATATTTATTAGTGATAACTAGAGATTCATGTAAGTTAGGCCTTATATTAGGCATAACAAAATGCATTATTTACAAGAAATGCACATTCGTCTTGTTAACTTAAATTTCCATTGTCATTAACTCTTTTCTTCTATTGGTTTTTGACTTGGACTTAATAGTGGTGTGTTCTGTGTGTGTGTGTGTGTGTGTGTGTGTGTGTGTGTGTGTTTTTGTGTTTTTGTGTGAGTGGTTTCTCTACACAAATTACATAGAAAATATTTGTTATTTTTGCTATTGTATTATCTGGGTTTGAGGTTTTTCGTTCTTTCTGCTTTGGCCAAGAACGTGAGTGGATAACCGAATGTGACAAGGCAGCTTCCACAAAATCGATTTGAGACTCCGAAACGAAACGAAACGAAACTCCATTTCCAGGAATGGTCAACTGACATCTTATTCTTATGGAGTTGGTATTTTAGCAATAAGTCACCCTTCAATTTGCTTGCTTTTCCCCTCAACACAAAAAAAAAAAAAGAAAGAAGGAAAAAAGAGCTGAAAGAAAATGGTAATGGAAATAGTCTGTAGTTTTTGCTGTTAAAGTTTTAGCGTTGACAGCAAATACGAATAGTTGAAGGGAAAATGAAGTTGGATTTAAAGGAGAATGAGAATCGGAGTTAGTTGAGAGTTGAAGTTGGAGAGTTTGAAGCTGGAACGTGAGCAGAGTTAAGTAAAAACGCACGAAATGGATGAATGACAGAAAGGCAGGCGGCAGCAAAAGGCAAAGGCAGGCAACTTGGGGCTTGGGCTATTAATTTGAAGGCAAACAACGCACACGAGCTTGGAATTAAGCGCCCTAAGAGCAGCATCAGCAGGCTGGGCCCCAGAGGAGAGATGTAGAAATGTGTGAGCAACTGCAGCCGCTGATAAGATTTATGTGGAGTAGTAGCAGCAGCATCACCAGGAACAGAAGGATGTGGTTGTTGTTGTTGTTGGAAATGTGTATAGAAAGAAGGCAAAGGACACTAAGCCTACGTACAAAAACTACACACAACTAAATGAAAAAAAAAGAAAGGACACACACACACACACACAAGGAGGATGAAGATGAGAACGAAGACGACGACAACGACAATGGCAAATAAAAGATTTTTATTATCACATTATGCGGCAGCAGATTTTCCTTAGATGTTGTTGTTCTTGTTGTGTGGCAAGCTTACTTCCCTTACTTGAGGCTACTCTTACTCTCCCTGTCTTCCCCTCCCTCTGACGACTAGTTTATTTTGCGCTTTTTGGTTACTTAAGCTTTCACTGACATTTTCCTTTACTGGTCTGTGTGTGTTTATGTGTGTGTGTGTGGTTGCGCTTTTTTTTTTTTTGAGTTTAGGCCAAGTTAGCTCTCTGCTTGTTGAAAATTCAATTTGCCAAATGAAATCTGCGAGAACAAAGCAAAGCCAAGTAACACGGTTAAATCAGAATCTGAATCTGTATCCAAAAGGCTCATGCCACACTCTTCTTCCGTCTGTTGTCATCGTTGTTGTCGCTCTTTTTCTTTTTCTGGTCACAAAAATTTCTATTTCTGATTTACTTGGGTGTATTTGGTAATTTTTTCTGCCATCCCCAAAATAAAAATGTTTGAGACGCATCGCCTGCTAATTAACTTAAAATAGCTGCAAAGAGATAGAGGGGTTAGTGTAAATAAGGAAGCAACTGTTGCTTGTCTTGTCGTCGCCTGTTTAAGACATCTTTCTGAACTGCAGTTCAGTTGAGGAGTTTGTCGTCGTTGTCGTCTTCTCAGTCAGACGACTCTCCCGCTCTCTCTTATTCTTTATTGGGTTCGTCTTGTGTGTCATGATGAAGATTGATTGGACGCAACATGCGGCGTATACTTGATATTTACCCGTCGACGGTGTCTCCCTTTTTATATACACTTATATGTATCTATATATTTATATAGGCCAACTTGGCTGGCATTTAATGTGGCGCAAAGATGATGCACAATTGAATTGGTTAGCAGAGCGCGGTGTCTATGGCTATCAAGTGGAACGACAAGCTACAAATCCGGGATAGACTAAGTTAAAAGGGAAAATTAATAAACACAAAAACAGAAACAGAGACAGAAATACCATCACACAAACACACACACACACAACAAGCACCAAAAGAAACAAAAAGAAAAAAAAAAATTGTTGCAGGCAATTGCAAAAAATTAGCCATGGCCGATGATTGTTAATGCGTTGGTCATTAATAATAACAGGGATGATGGCTGTGTACAGGGGGGACGGGTGGTTGGCGGGGCTATAGAAAGCGGGTGTTGAATTGCGCTGCTGCTGTTGCCTTGGCTTTGCTTTGCTCTGACATGATTAATTGTCGAATTATGTGAGTGGCATAATTGGGCAAACAACGATAAGTATCATTCAAGTAGAAATACCAAAAGAAGCTGCAGACCAAACCTTAGAGAACAAGGAACAACAAAAACCACAATCATAAAATAAATTAAACTATTTGATCTATATACAATTCGTGTTACTTGAATTTAAAATCGTTTCACTAAATGAATTTCTAAATCTAAATCGATTTTTCAATTGAAGGAAATTTTAATGGCTGAGCAAAGCTACTCCTCGATTTTGACTTATTTTTTCAAGCTTTGTCATTGTTTTCTTATCTTCAATTTTGTAAATTAGTAAAACAAGTTTCGAAACTTTTCTTTGGTTTATTTGGCCTTTTTACCGTTGAAGACAAACAACAGTTAGTTTCAGTCTTTCCTACATAAAGGGAAAGTCATAACTTCAAAGGCCTTTTAATCATCAATTCCTTTAGGAGATACTAAGTTAGTTAGTTTGAAGTATAACAGAGCTGTTTGATATTCGACCACATATATTTGTATAATATTGCCAATACTACGAATTCAGCATCAAATTTAGCCCCTATTGTAAAAATTTCATAACAAATAAGTACATTTCTTGGATAAAAATGAATTTTTCACGACAAAAAACAATTAAATTCTCAAAAAAAAGAGCGACTAGAATCTAATATAGTTTAGCCAGCAAAAATTCTTTTAAATAAGAACACCTAAATAGTAAAAGTCCTTAAAGACTCGTCTCGAAATCTAGAGAAAAGATTCGAAAAGGTCCTTATTAAATCAATGTGGATATAAAGCTACCCCTCAAATAATATCTACATATGTACCTTTAAGGACAAAGAAGGATATTAAAAAAGGAACTTTTAAGCAATTTAAGTAATTTAGTTTGATAAACTAAAACTAAAACATAAACCTAGCTTCAAATAAGAACAAGACATAAAACTGTGGCCGTTCGTTTCAAATGATCCCTCATCTGTGGGACAATTAAAAAGTAATGGATAAAAAGAATGAAATATTTATTCGATTTCATATTTAAAGTTAAATTTTGCAATTTAATTCATAATTATTCAAAATAATATGTTTACTGATTAAAAAGTCGATAAATTTATTTACCATATACATTTATATTTGTAGGTATATATCAACATATATATAAATATCTATATTTGTGTGTACATGGAGAACTATTCGATAAGTGGTTTGTTTGTTAGATAATCCAAAAAAAACAAAAAAATGTATTTACCATCTCTTACCTTCTACTCCATCTCCGCTTCTCCTGTGCACTCGTCGTTCGCTTATCTATACAATTTGAAAACAAAATGCGCAATTGTAGACATTATTATTTTCCACATTTCCAGTTAACATTTAATAAGTTTGTTAGAAGCATTTTTTGATTGTCTGACAAACTGACACGACACGAGACATATCGTCCTCAACCATATCCCTCGCTACGTCTCTTCTCTCTCTATTTGTGGTAGCAACTCCTCCCCTGCGCACTCCTCCTTCTACCCCTCCACTCCTACCCTGTTGGCCAGTCCACCATCACCATCAGTTTTTGTCTACCCCAATAACATCCACCTGTCAGCTGACAATCAAAACTGTCAGTTGGCGACATTTTGGCGACGACTGAGTTTTGCGATTTGAGTTTGAGTTTGAGTTTCAGTCTAAGCAGAGTTTTACCTTGCCGCCGCCCAACGGCTAGTCTGTAGTCTGTAGTCTGTGCCCCAGCACGTGCTCTTACCTGCCCCCCATCGACAAACCCAACGCAACTAGCTTAGCCATTGCCTCTATGTGTCTCTGTCTCTGTCTCTGTCTCAGTCTCAGTCTCAGTTTTAGCCACACCATTCTACCATATAATCCATCACTTTGATGCCTTGCAACATATTCGCATTCCATTCAAGGTTGCCCCAGGTCCGCCTCAGTTGGCGCTATATATCTATCTCTTTCGCTGTATTGCTTTCTGTCTCTATCTCTCTCTTGTTTCCTCACACACACACACACACACACAATACTCGGTTTGTGCTTTGGCAAATTGCAACTTTTCGATAAATTCGAATCATTTGTCATTGACACAAATAGCTTTCAAATTGCATAGACAAACACAAACACAGACACATAACAACACACACACACACACACAAACATACGAGAGATTGGTTAAATGATGTTTTAGATGATGACAAAGGGGGGTGGTTATTCAAAGGGGGGGATAAAGCAGCGCTGAGGCGTGTAATTGTTGTTGCAACAATCAATTTTACAGCGGAAATTCCCCTCTATCCAAAAAAAAAAGCAACAACAACAAAACAAAATCAAATTATCAAATGATCTACCACTCACTTTAAAAACAAATTGCATGTGAAAAATACTAAAAATTAAAAAAAAATAAAATACCACAAAAACACCAAAATATGCAATAAGTTTTTGGCTTTTCAATACAAAAACCAATAATACTAAATTTTCGAAAATACTATATAGACTCTTATTCATATAATGCTTCCCTTTTCAATTTTAAGTGGCCAAATGTCTAGAGATTAGAAAATGTTATTGCACAGTGGGCCGAAAATCAGATATTACCTTATTTTGTCACTTCCAAAATGGGAATGTCGTGTAATGGGATTCATAAATTCCACATAACTTTTACAAAATTCTTAAAAAGGTTGAAAATTTAGGTACATTTCCTTTTTATACTCCTCAACTTACAGGAGTAGTGTATGTCCACAAGGATGTTTTGTAATCTTCAATACAATAAAAAGCTAAGCTTTGGTAGATGTCATGGTATCATAAAATGAATGAAATGAATCGCTAAGAAATTCAGTAATAACGAATTTTGCTATTCTTTCTGCCTTAGGACATTTTCCATGTATCCTATTTGGTTTTTGCTTTTTCTACAAAATTTTTCACCGTTGAAACAGTTTAATAATACTAAAAATGGAAGTATATATGTAAAGTTTGACATATGTATGTATATACTTCTATTTTTAATAATATTAAATTAAATATTTAAATTTTGTCATATTCTTTTGCTTTCGTTTTCAAATAAATTTGTTCCCAAAATTCGTATTTAAATCGTGACGATTCTTTAGTTCAAAAATATTTTAAATTTATTTGTTAGTTCCGAAGAATTTTAAAAGGAAATTGTTTAAAAAGTTCTGAATTTTAATTTTTCAAAATGATCATTAATTAAAATTTCAATTCAATAAATGCTCAAATTTCAAAATTGATTTTAGTTACCCTTGGAAATGCGAATAAAGAAATAGATATGGTAGATTCGGTAAGAAAAATCCACAAGAAATTTTAGAAATATTTTTCTAAAATATTTGTTTTTCCATAAAAATCCATATCACTTTGACATTCTATAGTTTTGTGGATAATTAGTATATAACAAGTATAAATCAAGGTTACATATTAAAAATTTATCTATATTTTTCTTGCTTGGTTTCTTTTTTTTTTGTTTTGCTTTCGAGAAAATACGCCCAGGGTGCATGCCCCAAAGAGTTGTTGTTATTGTTGTTGTCGGCAATTTCAAGCTGTGTTGTGTTGTCTGTGTCTCAACAACAATCGCCAACAGTTGCAACCTTTCCCGTGCTTGGCTCACCCCTTCGGCCGAGCCCGTGCGCGTTCGCCCCTTGTCGCATGCCTGAGCTACCTCTGTGGCGTTAATGCCATCTCGCTCGCACATGCCTCACAATGACCCAGTTTCCAAAGCGGAATGTAAACAAATTTGACCTGAAAAAAAAGAGTTTTTGTTTTGTAAACAAACCGCTGACGTTGACGCGACGTCAACGGCAACAGAGACTGAGACTGAGACTGCGACTGCGACGTCAATGGAGACGGCTCAAGTGTGTGGCCATGTGTGCGTGCGTGTGTGTAATTGTATGCGTGCGTGTGTGTGTGTGTAGATTGCGTTTTCATTTTGGCCATAACAATCAAAGAGGCAAGTAAAAATTGCACTAACAAAGTTATTTTTGTTGTTGTTGTTGGCCAAAAATGAAATAGTTGTGGTCGTGTAGCAGAGGTAAACTGGTTGCATGAACAATTCGCCAGCTGCCACAACAATAACGAAAACACAAAAAAAAAAAACAACAACAACAACAACGAAGAAAATAAGCATTAAAAGCAAGCGAAACAAATAAAAGAAGAATGACAGTAATCATTGACTAAATGTAACTCATCAATTTAAATAGGTAAACCAATTCAAATTAAGCAATAGTTTCTTTTACAAAAATGTCCTTAAAAACATTTATGCGTTTTTATTCCTTACTACTGCATTCCAATTAGTTGGTTTTGGTGTCTTAAATGATTTTCTTGATTTCTTTTTATTTTGCACAAAATATCTTTGAAAACATTTATGAGTTTATATAATAACATGTCACATCTTCAAGGATTTTTGGACTTTAAATTAAGGTTTTTTTTTTTTCAAAACTATGTTTTCGAAATGAAATTTTTTAGATATTTACTTTCCCCAAATTTTTTTTCGCAAGGAATCACAAGTAGTTCGGTTTTGGTGCCTTCAAGGACGCCATAAATTAAATTGTTAATTTTAATTATTAATTTTAAACTTTTAACTTTCACAAAATACCGTTGAAAATATTTATGAGTGTTAATCCTTTATAAATGAATCCTAAGAAGATGGTTTTGGTATCTTTAAGGACCTTTTGAACTGTCTTTCATAAAAAGCTACATTAAGATTTCTGGGAAAGTTTTAAACTAACTACAAAGATTATGATATGTAGTAGAAATATCATCAAATGGCTGCTTACAGTTAATAAATTAATTCATATACGAATATTTATTTTTATAGATCATATTTTTCATCAATAAAATTAGTTTTTCAAAAGAAGTCTGTGTCGCGTTATTTGGCAAAATTTAACTTAACCTTTTTGTTGGCAAAATTTAACTTCTTTATTTTTAATAAAAATTGAAGCAATGTCTTGATTTTTACTTATTTCCCAATTCGATCATTATTAATTTTTGTTGGGTATAGCATGGCAAACAAAGAAAACTTTTAAAAGGAATAAACTTATATAGAAAATATAAAAGAGCTAGAAATGGAAGTATAACGTTTAGGTATCAATTCACTAGTTTAGTGTATCGGCGAGTAATCACTGTAATTCGCATAGTATTAAATGGAAAGAGCCAAAAATGAAGAAGAAGGAAACAAACGAAAAAGAAAACAAAAAATGAAACTGGGCAGAAATTGTTTCGCTTTTTTTTTTGCGCTTTCTTTCTGGTTGTTTTGTTGTGAAGATTGTAATACACATTAATAATAAAAAGAGACCAACCATCCAAACAACCAAACCAACCAACCAACCAACAACTACAGCAACAACAACCATAACAACAACAACAACAACAATGAAACAGACTCTTTGGTTTGTTTTTCGGGGGGCATCATTAACATTTAACAATGGTTTATAATTTTTCTCTTTTTGCCTTTTTGTTTTTATAGCCTTTTTTTTTTTTTTTTTTTTGTTTCTTGTTTTGTTGGCCAAAAATATATTTAATAACCTTGTTGTTGTTGTTGTTGTTGTTGTCGTTGTTGTTGTTGTGGCCACAGGCGCCGCCGTCAAGCAAAAGGAACAACAATTGCCAAGCAAATTGTTAACCGTTAGGACACCTTTCGAATTGACCTAAAAAGAGAGTTGAGGATTGTTGTTGTTGCTGCTGTTGATGGCTTTTCCTCTTTGGCTTCTTTCGGTACAGGTAAGAAACAATGAAATCGAAAGGTTGCAAAACAAAATGAAAACAAAAATGAAGAAGTTATTTCAATTGAAAGTTTCGGGGTGAAGACATTGATGGATTTGAAAGGGATTGTGTCTGGTCGGTCAAAAGGCAACTGTGCAAAGGACGATGACAACGATGATGAAGGATTTTTTATTTGCGAAAAAAAAAATTTCTTAACTTTTCGCACATTTAGGTAGAAAAAAGTTTTCGTTGCGTATGAAAAATGATTTGATTCGGCAAGCCAAAAAAAAAAAAAAAGAAAAGAAAAGTTGAAAATATGAACTGATTTCGAATTGAGAAACTCTGAAAATGTTTAAGTTCCCTGGAAATTGAGACCATTTTGCAGGTTCTCGGCTATTAAATGTGATAAAAATATGCATTCAAATTTTCCATCGGTTTCAAAATACCACCTTAACAAATTCGTAAAATATTTTGTGCACATTTTTGCAGTTCTCGCGACGAATCTCATCGTATAAATATTTCTTTAGATATGAAAAATCATTTATTAATTTAATTTGTTTATTTATAAGCTGAATTGAATAACAATTGGCAAATTACATATAGTTCTTAAGCTACCTTTAGCTGCTACGACTTAAGCTAGATTATTTTAGATTAGTCTACTTGATACTATATTTACTGATGAGGATTATGGATATGATACATGGATTATTTTTGAACTGTAACTATTATTGTAACAATTACATTTTCCAAAAAAGTCTGACAAAATTATTAAATTGAAATGAATTTCTCATTGCCAATTTTGCATAAGGAACATTTTACCTAGCTTACAATTATCTTTTTTTAGGCCATCAGAAAACCATAAAATTATGCCTTGTCTTTCGACTGCATTGCTTACTTATTCTTTACTGTTTGGTTGCAGTATCATATACATATTACAGCTTATAGTAAGGATACGATTGTAAGGATTCAAATAGCTTTTAGCATAGATTATAAATACTTGTTTAAGAGCAAAAAGATTTGTCATTTTCACATGAGTGCGGTTTGAACTTACTTTACTCCCCTTTAATTTCAAATCAGTCTTAAGTGTTTATTCTATTAACTTGATCTTTGAAAATATATACCGATTGCCCTAAATATGAACTAACCGATACCGACTAGCCTATGATATATAAGTCGTCAATCAAATTGTGGCAATTCTAATACAAGTTTAAAATCTTGACATTTTACTACAAGTCTGCAATATCACTTCAACAATCTTCCCATAAGTGTAAAATTGTATGACAATATGTATATATGTATATATATATCGCGAAAAGGCTTAACATTTAAACTTTAATGAATTCTTCCATCACTTCCTTTAAGATACTTTTGATTTAGTAGAAAATTTATCTACTAATGAGGGCAGCAATTTATAATTTATAAGAGCTATAATTAGAGTTCTAATAATCGATGGTCTAGCAATATCTTAGTGACTACTTACTAAGGGTAAAATGTATGTTTGAAATTACGGATTGCTGTTTAATATATAAAAATATTGATCAAAATTAAAATATGATATGAAAATATTCAGCACGACAATGATTTTATTTCAAGCAATTGAAGACATGATTGACTGGGTCTGTGGGTGAGACTCAAACATTTTTCTACTACAGCTGGCGTCTTGTACTTTCATTGATGAATTCTTCATGAATTGTATGATATAACCTTTAAAAAAGGCTCGGGGGAGGATATTTTAAGTAAAATGTTATACTGAAGTCAAAATGTTAAAAGCATATGCCTACAAATATAATCCAGATAAGTCTGATTTGTTTATCATAAAAAACATAAAGAATTTGTATTACTTTATCTAGTTTGGCAGTGTTTAAATTTCTATAAGTGATCTTCCTCAATAAATGAAGAATGCATCATGATTGAGTTATGAACTATTATTTGAATGTCAGAGTACACACACACACACACATTCACCCATGAATATGGAGAAAGTGTGAATGAATTTGTATTAGTTACTTTTGAGATTTGGTCTTGGAAAATAATAATCATACTTGTCTATTCCAAAATAATGCAGTTTACCAACAAAATGGCAAAAGTTATTAGACCTTAAACCTTCTTTTTCTCTCTCTAATGGATAGCCAACACTTACATTTCAATCTATTGGCCTCTTCAAAGGCAACTTAATGAACTCTTTTGACTTTTGTCTTGCCACTTTCACTATCTCACAAAAAATATATATGTATGTATGTATATAAAGGCAGAAACACATTTCTCAGATTTTTTTTGTAAACATACATAGTTTTTTTTTTCATTTTTGTTTTTGGGGTTTTCCCATAATTCCGCAAAAAATTTTCTCCCCCTTTTCGCATGTGTGTGTGTGTGTGTTTTCAATTTATATTTGTTTGTATTAGCATAAAAAAAAGAAGAAATTTCAAAAGCGTTTCATTAATTTTTTATCTGCTTTTGCTATGGTTTTTATTTTGTTGTTGCGGTTTCACTTCTCTTGTTGTTGTTTTGTGTTTTTTTTCTTGTTTTGTTTTGTTTTGCTGTGTTGTCTATTCTCCCCATCTTTCTGCACAACCCCGCCCTTCCCTTTGGCCCACATTTTTGAGATGGCAAAAAAACAAACCAAAAAACATTTTTTTTTTCTTCCCCCCTCCCCAGCCCCTTTTATTTTTTGGCGAATCGAAATTGGCTCACGTAATAAATTTCATAAATTGCGTTTTACTTTGACACACATTACTTTGACTCTCTCAGTTGTCAATTTGTTGTTGATTTTCTGATACCCTGCAGTTAGAACAATTTACAAGGGTATACTTAAGTCTTATAATTTTTAGTTATTCTCCTACTTTTCTCTATTTGCTAAAGTAATCCATGCACTTGCCACCAAATTGCAAAATTGTTGCTCATTAAACCCATAAAAAAAAACAAAGAGTCGTAAATTGTCTGCTAGGTGGCTCCAGTGTGATGTATGTCCATATAAAACAGGAAAGGGTTTGGCCTTGATTATTTTTACAACCTGGTGAACGTTACTCTATGCAATAAAGGGTATTACAAAGTCGGTGATTTTTCCTAGTTTGCTGTTGTTGTGGTTGTTGTTGTGGTATGTAGTTCACAGTTTTCACTTGTCTGTGTGTGTGTGTGTGTGTTTTTCTTTTATTTTTTGGTTTTGCTTCTTTTTTTGTTGTTGGCGCTTTTGTCAGCCAATTGTCAAATATATCTATCTTCCCCTCCTTCTCTCTCTCTCTCTCGCTCTCTCTTTCACCCTTACACACTCATGCAATGCTATCGCCATTCATCATCATCAGCTGCTGTAGGCGGTCAGAAGGTCGAATTTGGTTAAATTTTAGCATTTTCGCGAGATTATCATTGAAAATTATTTTCGTTGGTTTTTCTTTTGTTTTCATTTTGATTTTTCTCTCTATTCAGATGATTATTTTATGTGTTTTGGTTGTTTTGTTTTGGTGTTCTTTTATATTGTTTTGGTTTGTTTTGGGCTTACGTGGCGTATGAGTAATTTGTGTTTTTTGTGTGTGTTATTTTTTTTGCGTTGTGCCAAATTAGTTGAGAAAAATAACAACAATTGGCATTGGCTGTTTACAAATTTATGTGTTTTCCCCCGACTTTTCGTTTTTTTGTTTTTTCCTTCTTCTACTGTTTGCACACACTTCACTTCACTTGCAACATTGTTGCACAGATAGAGAAATGGCAAATGAATGAATTGCATTAAACACAAAACACAGAGCAAAAAAAAAAAAAAAACAAAAAGTGGCCAGTGGTAGAAAAGGCAGACATAGACAAGTGCAACATTGCAGAAAGTGAAAGAAGATCGTGCATGGATGAAGCGCGAGCCAATGGGGGAGAAAGGAGGAAGAAGATGCCCAGACATAGTGCGGTGGTGTGGTGACTATAAGGTAGAAACCCACAAATGGCATGAGAGAAAAAGACAAGGTGGAAAAGATGGTAGAGGGGGGGTGACTGCCAACACAGAGATGCAGGTGCCAAAGATAACACAATGGGAGCGTGAGTTAACAACTTTTGCTTACGATAGATAGAAAGATATGCATGTAGATTGTTAAGTGAAATTCCGAAACTAAAATATTTGGATATATCATAGGAATAGTAAATTTTTTTGACCTTTTCAAGGTCAACATTAATTGAAAGAGTTCATATGTAGGTTTAATATTTATCAAACAGTCTGAATGGTTCGCCATTTTCCTTTCTAAAGCAAAAGAATTATCGTGATTTTAGTTAAGCAATAGAAGAAAACGGTTTCTAAATATCGAAGACTAGTCTCGTTTCTGACCCTCTTGAATACTAATCCTCCTAATTCCGAATCGAATGTCAATCGTTTTTCTATTCAAAGTTAAGTTTAAAACATACAATTTTATTGAATTGTCGATTTTTATAAATTTTTGGCTATAAAGTTGTGCTTAATGTGCATTTTTTACCAACAGCAGAAGCAATATTGGCAAAAATGTTTTCTTTTGTTAATATTTTATAGATTTAAGAAAATCAAACATAATAATTGAACACTAAGCACTAGCTGTTTGGGCCTTCGTTTTAAGAATACACTCTTGTAAATAATTTATTAATAATGAAATTATTATTAAGTTATAATTCTTACAAAAATTGTTTACTTGTAGCCCATGAATGTAACCAGAATATATTTAATAAAGATTGCAATCACGAAAACAGGTAAATTTCACTTCGAATGTTTTTATATATTTTTGTCAGACACTTTTCTGGTTGTCTTCTGGTAATTAAATGACTTAAAATAATAAATTACTATCACTTTTACCGATTCTGGCTAAATTGTTCATATTGGAAATCTTTGGGTAGTTTAAATAAGCTTTAAAATGTAAAACTTGTAACTAACTTTGCTTAACAATTTAGTTAATTCTGTTGAACATTCTGAAATTAGAAATGTTTTTATTCTCCCTCCAACTTAATAAGAATTAAAACAAAGATTTTTACAACTATAAGATAAATAAATTTAATATGAACGAAATTGAAGATTGGATTAACTTGGTGCTAGATTCTAGTGACTTATAACATGTGAGTAAGTTCTAAATAAGTAAATTGATTCCCCCGGTTAACACAATTGAGTTATATATTTAGTATTTAAATCAACCATAGATCAATATAAAACCTTTAAAAAATGGTCTTATATACTTTGAAAATATAATTTATTTAAAAGAAATTATCGCAAAATTCAAAATTTCGTATAATTTTTAAATTTTTTAACTAATCAAGGTCTTAATCCTCAAAGCACATATTAATATTTTTTAAATCATTAATACTCCAATTTTGAAATCTTTTGGCATTTGAAATAAATTAAAAGTTTAATTTGTTTTCATAACTTAAATTTTAAAAATCTAATTAGTTATCATTATTTGTTTCATTTTATGATGATATGTCGCTTAGAAATCAATTATTTTAGAATTTAACCAAACTCGGTTGGTAATTATGAATTCAAATGAAATTGAATTAAATTTGTAAAGAAATTGAGATGTTTTAATTTACAAGGAACTTTCCCAAAGTAATAACCGCCGATCAAAATAATCGATATACCAATCAGAAGAGCTAGCCAAGTATATATTACCTGTCGAATATCTCAAGTGATTGGGCTGTCTGGTAAAATTTGACATTTTCAGTTAGTTTTCTATAAAGTCTCTCTACTTTTTTCGTTTTTGCTTGCTTAACTTACGGATTTCATTTAATTTTATGAGATAAACAGATGGGTTATCGCTTTCCCCAATATTCTCAGGTCTCTTTGTCTCTCTTCTCATCTTGGCTCATCTTCATAATTTTTCGCTTTTGCTAATGACTTGCAATGATTTGCAATTGCTTTTGTTGCTATTGTAGTTGCAAAATGCTTCTTCTTTACCTTCGTCGGCATCATTAAGTCGTCGTGGTTGTGGTTGTTGTTGTTGTTGCTGTTGTTGCTGTTGTTGTAGACGTAGTCGTCATCGTCATCTCAAGTCAAAATACGTCATTACAATATGCACTACACTTTTTAGCCGTTTTTTTTTTGTTGTTGCTGCTGTTGTTGTTGTTGTTGAGGGGCGACTTAAAATAAATAAAAACTTCAATTTGAAGTTAAGCGCTTAAGTTGTTTGTTCCTCCGTCTCCCGTCTCCATCTCCTGTGTCTGTGTCTCTGTCTGTGACTCCGATTCCGCCTCTTGAGCATTTTTCATTTGCAACAATGTTGCAAATGCAGACAGACATAATGAACAACTAGTAAAAGACAGTCAGGGAGAGAGAGAGAGAAAGAGAGATCTCGACATGAACACGTTGATGGTTAGGGAGTTGAGATGAAGAGCTTCAAGTTGATGGCCACACCATTTTCTGCCATGCGGTTGTTAATAGATCAGCCAAACAACAGATGGACTCAATGTTAAGGAACAGGAGACGATCTTGATGATGGTCCAAAGAGGATGACTGGAAATGCGGGGCTGCTGCCTGTTCGCAAGCAATTTAACGCAAAAAGAAAACCAGAAAAAAAATGGTTTAAAGAAAAAAAAGAAACATTTGCAGTATGGTAGTCCTGTTAATCAAATTTTCTACAGGTATTTACGCTACTTTAAATCAGAGCTTTTCCTCATCATCGAAGGGAGTATTTTGTGTATTCCACATACATTTGTTTTTATTGTTTGTATTAATATTAAGATTATTTTGACAAAATAAGGCTTACCAATCAATTGTCAACTCACTTTTGTGTATATCTTACAACACCAACACCAGAAAAAACAAAATACATATTAAATATTTCAAATTTTGAAGAAGATCTTTATATTAGGAAAATTGAGGCTTTATTTGAATACGCTCTTTTGTAACTTGTCTGATTTTAAATACTTGTATGACGTTTTTAAAAAAGTTTGAAGCAGAAAACTAATCAGCTTAAATTTTATTAAAAAGAAACATTTTTGTCTAGGCAAAACTAAGTTCAAAAAATTATTTTCAAAACAAGTTCAAAGCCCAAGTAGTTAATAATGTTTAAAGTTATGTTATTCAATGTAAATGTTACACAAGTTTTGTATAACGATTTCTTGATTGTTCATTTGGAAAACAATGAATACTCTATAAATGCAATATTTGATCATTAGCAAAAGAAAATCTAAGAAGGAAACAATCTCAAGAGAGGTTTTGTTGGCAAAATGTTTTGAGTACAAGAAATATTTAACATTTCAAACATTTTGGACAAGTGCTTGTATTTTAGCGGAAGTTGACGATACTATGTGCAGTATCTATGAACTAAATAGGAAAGAATAGAAGTTTTAAGTATTGTAATAGAAGACTCTGAGTAGATTACAGGGAATAGAAGATTGTAATTAGAACAGAGGACCCTAAAAGGTTCATGCACCAAATTGACATTGCGATCCGAGCTTAAGCCACGAAGAGCAAATAGCAAGAACTGCTTTTGAACGGATACAAGTCTATTATTTCATTATATTTATTGTAAACGGAAGTATACTTAGTTTGATTTGTTGACACTTTAAATAAATTTGAAGAATATAATACCGATTTGCTTGAACTCCATGTGTGAGTTTAATTTTTGAGGGGAAAAAATTAAACTCAAGTAATGATCATTATTTTGTCAAATATAATTTTTATGTTGTAAGTTTTCCTTTTTTTTTTTGCTCAAAATCAATAATTAAAAATTAACAAAAATGATTATTTTGCAAGTTTTAAAATAAACTTCATAATAATTATATTCCGTGGATAAAATACTATTTTTTTTCTTACTTGGTTTTCCGGTCTATGTGGGGCTTTTCTTTATAGTTAATTGATTATATTTAAGGTCATTCCTCTTGTAATCCATCACAGTTTGACCTCACAAATCTAATTTTTTAAGTTTTATCATTTCTTTAATTAGAAATTTCTTTAAAAGAATCAAACAGCAATAGTTAAAATAATGCTACGCAGAATGATTGGTGATCGCCAGGAGACAACTAATTCTAATGTCCTTTTCCTATAGGACATCCAGAGAGGCAGCAAAGTTGAGCAGCCTTGATGACTTCAATTCATCATTGCATCGTTGCTTCGATACTATTTATGTTACTTTTAATGATGATGATCATAATTGGGATTGTAAATTGTTACACGTCCATTATCATTCTCACTTACTCTCAGTCTCTATATATAGGATTATTCGCCCTTCTAAAGTACTAAATGAATTCCATTTTCTAATAATCTTTTTCGCTGACTTTAGCAGCTTTCACCGTTTGATAATAACTTCTTGTTGACATTGCTCAATTGGCCATATGCAAATGGCAAAAGCAAAGCTCCCTCTAAGCTTCTACCATCCGAATACCATCTGCCATCTTTGCCTCTTCGACCTTCTTTCACAAAAAAAAAACCAAAAAAAAGAAAAAGAAGTAAGAGTCAAAAATGGAAATGTTGTTGTCATTATGTGCATTGAATTACGTTTATATGATGCCCCTCCCCTGTCCCTGTTGGTCTTCTCGTATCCATCACCATCCCCTCCCGCCCCACATCCATCCGCTTTATTCACTTCCACACGGAATTCCTCTGGCCCTGACAATGATTATCCGACATAACGACACCCTATGCCCCCACCACCCCCCTTTTCCAATGGCCTGCCGCCTTTGGGCCCCTGGCCCCATTAAAGGTGTTCCGCCCGACAAACAAGGTGATTATGCCAAGCGAGTTGCTCTCTGGACTTTTGCTAATGGACTCGGCTGGCGGCAGGAGGAATGAACAAAAAGGCAACAGCAACAACAACAACAATAACAACAACAACAACAGTGAAGAAAAAGCATTGGCTGAGGGAAGACGCAAGAGAAATAACAAAAAAAAAACCAACAACACGAAAATATGTAAAAATGGCAGGACAACGCGAGCATTTATTTAAATTTTGCATTGCAGGTTCACAGGACGTGACTGCGAGTCGTCCCCAGCGTTCATGTTCCTTACGTTTTCCCCCATTTCTGGCTGGCTCATGAATATCAAATGATGACGCAGCATAGGTTGGTCTTGTGGTTGATAGAAGACCGAAGGAGGGGTAAGACAGGGAAAGACAGAAAGAAAGAGAGAGCAAGAGAGATGGTGAAGTGCAAATCAGCTTTGATATTGGTTTTTGATTATCCACGGTATCGTAAGGGAAGCAGCATCAGCAGTCAGTCGAAGCATTTAACTTGGAAAAGATGCTGTGACATTCCTGTTAACATTTTAATTAACATTTTGTTGGTAGAGCATAAACAATTTCTTCTCCGCCTCTCTATTCCACCTCCCCTACTCACTGGAGAGACTCTCTCCCTCCATCTATTCTATTCTTGTTATTCACATTAGGGTGAATTGTAAAAAAAACAAGTTTAACTGGAATCATGACTTAAAAGGCAGATGCTGGAGAAGCAACAAAAAAAGAGAATCTAAAACATACCAAAACCAGAGGGCCGGGGCTAACTTCGACCGCGTCAAAGTTTGTATACCCTTGCGACATTTTTGGTAACTCTTTCCTTACCTACAGCCATCAAAAGTGGAAAAACGTTTAAGCTAAAAAGGCTAATGTTTGCGAAAGAACGGCCTACATAGGAAATAACTAAGTTATTGATGAAAGTCACTGTTTTCCACCGATCGTTCCTATGGGAGCTATATGATATAGTTACCCGATCCTTATCAAATTTGGCACAATCATTAACAGCTATATTAAACTAACAAATGTTTAATTTGAAAGCAATCGCGTCAAAAGTAACGAAGTTATTGACAAAAGTCACTGTTTTCGAAAGATCGTTCCTATGGGAGCTATATGATATAGTTACCCGATCTTGATCAAATTTGGCATAGTCGTTTATATGTGTAATTAACTCACCAATATTAAAATTCACGACAATCGCTCAGAAAATAACGAAGTTATTAAGAAAAGTCACTGTTCGTGACTTTGCCTTTTGTATGGGAGCTATATGATATAGTGATCCGATCCGGCTGAATCCGAGATATACAACGCCTGCAGTATATACAAGCCTGCATGCAAAATTTCAGCTCTGTAGCTCTTACGGTCTAGGAGGAGTTTGCGTTGATCCAGACGGACGGACGGACGGACGGACGGACGGACGGACGGACATGGCTATTTGAACTCGTCTCGTCGAGCTGATCAAGAATATATATACTTTATATGGTCGGAGATGCTTCCTTCTATGCGTTGCACACTTTCGACCAAAATTAATATACCCTTTTTGCAAGGGTATAAAAAAAACGAAGTATCTAAGTAAGTAAGTCCGAACCATAGGAAAAGTATGTAAAAATTTCTTTAATTAAGTTCTCTCTAGGTCCAAGAAGGAAGTGCAAAAAATAAGAAAAAGGCAATCGAGATTATTTTAATATCGCATCATAGTTTTTTTTTTTCGTTCTTGTTTTTGCCTCTAGTTTTCTCATTCCCTTTAATAATTTTCATATCTCATATTTCACATTTTGCAATTTTGCTTCTTAGCCTTCCCGCATCCACTTCTTGCCATTCTTTTTTCGCTGCTACTGTTCTCTGGCCCCCTCCCACCCTTCCTTTTCCTTCCTTGTTGCCACTTTTCTGACTGCGGCCTCATAAAATTTTCCAGCTGACTAAATTTAAATTGCGCATGCAAAAAAACAAAACAACCAACAAGAAGGAAAACTTTACGCCCAACATCTTGCTTCTTTTTTTTTTTTGGGTTGGTGTGGCAGGTAGGAGTATGGTGGGAGGGGAAAGGGGATGTGCCAGTCGTTCTTGTTGTTGCTATTGCTGTCGTCGTTGGCGGCGCTTGACTGCAACAATGTTGCCGCAACATAATTGTCTGGTGTTTAATGCTCTTGTATGCTCGATTACCGCGCGTCTTATGGAAAAAACAGAAAAAAAAAACAAACAACTAGCCCTGACCAGCGGGAAAAATGTGAAATGTGCAACGCGCCAGGGAAAATATGAATTGTTGCTGTTGTTTTTCCTTTTTGGCGGTGCTGCTGCTGCTGCAGTCGTGTGCAGTGGGCGTGTTGTTGGCCAATAGTTTTTGGCTTTTACTCTGACTGGGTAAAGGGGTTGGGACGGGGGAAATAGAAGAGGCGGGCTGGGGCAGGACCGTCATAGGGGCGTGACTGAACTGAAACTTCTTGTGCGGTCGAAAAGTCGATAGTTGTTGCTTTAGTTTATCAATAAATAACCGCTGCATAATTCATGGCCCACTGTTTTTTTTTTTTGGTTTTCCTGGAAATAACCAAAAACTAAAAAAAAGATGGAAAATAGAGATTTCGTTTTTCCAAGCCAAATACCAAAGAAATAGAAAGACCAAAAAAAAAATAGGGGAGACAGAGACAGCAACAGCAAGAGTGAGTGATAGAGATAGAGATGAAAGGTTAATGTAGCTAAACAAAATTTATTATGTAATTGTGGCAAAATGAAAGGCTGGGAACCATCAAAAGAAAGTCAAACAAAAATTTCGCTAGTTTGTTAATATTTGTACAACAGAAACGTATGAAACTAATGAATAATTGTAATCACCATAACTATATAGAAAGGGGGATATATCTTCAAGATGTGTATGCCCAGATCTATGTAAATAATTTAATGGCAAACTTTTTACATCGCATCAAATTTCATGGCTGATTATTTTCTTATTCTTTGGACGGATGTGCTAAAATAAAAGTGTTAAGAAAAATCTCCTAACTTACAATGGACAAATTAAATGTTTAACAAAAATTTAAACGACAAAATAAATTTTAAGTCTAATTTGGCTTATTTATGAGCTAAACAATATAAATATGTGAAATTTTGTAGTTTATACAGAAATATTGGAACAGATATCGCAAAATAATTGATAACTGATTATAAAAGAGCTGACAATTTTCACTTTAGTTAACATTTCAAGACCTACAAGTAGAAAAGTTCAGGGATGGAAATTACGAACTCTAATGAATTTTGAATAAGTTCAGGAATATCCCCATCCTTTGAAACTCTGTCAGGCTGTTATAGTAGTTTAGCATATCTAAAAAAAACATTCTAGAACATATAGACAAGTTAAGTGCTTTGACAAAAATTTAAGTGACGAAAGAAATTTTGGCTTAAGTTTCTAGCAATTTGCCTTATTTGTCAATATTTGACATTTTGTATTTGGAAATCGATTTATACAGATTTTTTTGAGCAGATATCGCAAAATGTTCAAATATCCTTGCTATGCACTAATAAAGGTGATTATAAAAGAGCTGACAATTTTCACATTAGTTAACCTTTCATGTCTTAAAGGGAAGGTATCGCTGACTCTGATGAATTTTAAATAAGTTGTAGAAAACCTCGTCCTTTGAGACTCTATCAGGTTGTTTAAGTAGTTTAGCATTATGAAAAACCCATGCCAAAATCGTATCATAATAATATGTTTTAATACCATACACCCATAGGGTGAAATGGTATATTAAAGTCACCAAAATGTATGTAACAGGCAGAAGGAAGCTTTTCCGACCCCATTAAGTAAATATATATATTCTTGATCAACATCAACAGCCGAGACGATCTAGCTATGTCCGTCCGTCTGTCCGTATGAACACCTAGATCTCGGAGACTGTAAAAGCTAGAGCCACCAAATTTGGTATTTGCTTAGTAAATGTGCACATTTTTTCTGTGTTAAGATTTTGCCACGCTCATTTCTGCCCACACAATATGATTATCTTCCTTAATTTTGTACCCTGTGCAATTAAATTTGGCACACTTAAATTTGTTAATATCTAGCAAAGTATCAAATTTGATCCAAATCGGACAAAAAATAATGCCGGAGTTGGCCGTTGTCTGCTGGGGTGCTAGGGTGCTCGTATGATTGAGTGAGCGAGATACTAAGATATGCTTGTAAAAAGCATGTGAAAATGCATTTGGTTAATAAATTTCAAATATTTGCTTTACTGGTCTATGGTATACCTAAGCCGGCGAGACGACTTACATACTTCATTTTATTCATGTTTTTTCAAAAATGACTTTCGTATGGTTTAGTGTTTTTGAACTTTTCACGATAAACAATTCAGATTTTTGGCTTAGAAAATTCACAAATTTTCAAGGCGATTATTTTGTCAGTTCCGGGATTTATCATTGCGAAAATTCACTAGTTTGATGTAAAGACAAGGGAAATATTTCGTTAGATGATCACCCAGACTGTCCTCCGCGCTGTATTCTTCGATGACGACAAATATAAATAAATTACATAGATTCTTATTTTAAACTGTAATAGTCAAAATTGTGTTCAAACCTGAGAAGATTATCGATTTCATTGTCTGATTATTTTCAGTCTGTCTCACCTGAAAGAAAAAGAATTAAATGAAAAAGTTATACATATTTAATTATAGACTCTGAAAACTGAAATGTTAAATTAATTGAAATTCAAGTTGAAGTTTTTTCTTTTTTTGTTTGGTGGTTGTGGAAAAAAAAAACTTTATTGATATTATTATTGTTATTTAAACGTTACAAATATGGCAATTTCGATACAACTACAACTAACATTTATAGCATATCGATTTTATTCGTTGTTTGATATGATTATTGTTGTGTGTGTGTGTGTTTTGGTTTTTTCTTTCTTTCTGTTTGGTGTTACATTCTTTTTTTTTTTTTTTGTTTTTTTTTTCTTTTTTGTTAGTTTGGTTTTTAACTTATGCACTAGTTAAAGTTGAATTAGTTTTTGGAGTTGTTTTTTTTTTTTTTTTTAGTGTAGAGTGTTTATAAACGAATATGTTTATATATATATTTAGTGAAACGACGACAAAATGAACTTGCTTAGGACTTTGCACCAAAAAGTGTTGTTGTTGTTGCTGTGTTTTATGTTAGTAGTTCATAACTTATAAAAATGGCCACATCCTTTTTATGATCCATTTCGTAACCATTCAAATCGCATACTTTGTTCCATACATACGGCTCATTGGAAATCATACAGGACACACAGATACATCACACACACACACACACACACACACAAACAGTTTCTCAGACACCCACACAACTGAAAACGTTGCACATACTCAAATGGTATGCACGCTAGTTGTTACCCGCCCGCAACGCCACGCCCTGTCATTTCCCTCCCCCACCATCACCTTTCGCACAGTTATTCGTTCATCCCGAAACAAACAGAACAACAACAAAAAAAAAACACATACTTGCTAGCTAGCTAGTTTTTCCCTTACGAACACGGAGTCATTGAATTGGATGTAGCCAAGTTTGGGTTATGCAACTACTTAAAGGACTTTATCATTGAAGTTTTTCATTTAAATCTTTATCTGGTTGTTGTTTAGTGATTTGTGGTGTTTTGACTTCAGCTTTTGTTTTGTTTTATTTTCATCCTTCTTCTACGACATTTTGGTTGTTGTTGTTGTTGTTGTTGTTGCTGTAGCTTTTTAGAGCAGATAGCATTTCCGACGCCAACAAGAGCAGGTGCAATGCACATGACGATAATAGCGACATAGACACTTCAGATACTTGTAGCCCGCACAGCAATGATGCGAATGCGAATGGCTATGATAGTGGCTATAACAGGAGCTGCTGTCATGCAGACAATATGAATAGCAGCCGCAGTCGCACATTTTTCTCGATAAGTTGATTTCAATGGTTATATGTATAGATGGGCGGCTGTATCCTTGCTTCTCCTTCTTCGTCTTCTCGGTTGACCTAATAATCTCTTCCTGTCTACTAGCTTGTGGTGTTTTTTGGTTTTTGTTCGTTTTTGTTTTTTTTTTTGTTTTCTTGATTGAGTATTCTTCCTTGCTCGCTTGATGTCTTTGACTAAACTGATTTCTGGCCAACGCTTTGTCTTTCAACTTGGCTTAGGTTAGTATACCAAATCCAAAATTGGCCTCGAAGCAAAATCTCTATAGGCGGTTGTCCGGGGCAACAGGAAAACAGTTTGATCAATATGACTAACCAAATGGATTTGCGTATTTGGGTGGCCCAGGTACGTACCACCGAACCAGTTTGAAAATAAGCGAAAATATGGGTTACTTTGCTATTTGTTGTTATGGTAATTTCTATGAACTGTGTGTCTAGATCCAATGAAGTAAGGAAATGAAACAAAAACAATGTCAATTGATTTTTGGGGTTAACTCTCCCTCTCTCTCCCTCTCTCTCTCCACAGGGTAGTATGTGTCAACTATTGGCAATATTTCTTTATTAGAGTTAATATTATTGCTGCTGCTGCTGCTGCTGCTATGTGCAGGGTATTGTAATAGCCTTCTATGACATAAAACTCTTAAATGCACTTGAGTATTCCCGCCTGGCACCGACACTCGACAGTTTTCCTATATATATTTTTCGTTGTTTGTTGTTGCTTTCTGGTATGATTAATTCGCAAATGTTGTCGCTGATTTTATGACCCAAAATACATTTTTCTTGTTGTTATTCTTATTTTGTTTTTTTTTTTTTTTTCGTTTAGCCGCCCGAAAATAGATGTAGCCAAATGCAAATTCATGCCTGACCCACATTCAGCGCACATTTGATTTCATTAGTCATCTAATAGACGACTGACTATAGCTAGCTATATATATATATATATATATATGTTGAAAGACATTTTCTCAGAGTCTCGATCGTGATGCAATCAATGCACAATCGATGACACACACACATACGCACAAACAACGCTCTGACGTCATACCTTTAAAGGCCTCTTATGAACGTCATCTCTCTGAAATGAAAATGAGATCAGCCTATACATACATACATAGGTGAAATGAGACCAAGTTGATGATATCACTTTTAGGGTGAAAATTCTCATAAGTTTTGCATGCAAAAATTGATGATGTTTACTCAGTTGACCTGCTAATTGCTAACGCTAGTGAAGAGCAACAGAGAAATTATCTAGAAACAACAAAAAAAAAAAAAAACAATAAGGAAATGTTTGATCGATCAATTAGCTGGCAAAAACGAAACGATCATTAAGCGAAACGATCTTCAAAAAAACTGATGATTGATGAGAGAAGTAGCTCAACAATATCGTGTATTCAACATTTGAGATTTACCTTGAAATCTACTTAACTATTATTATTATTTTGTTTTTTTTTTTTTGTCTGTTTTCTCTTTATGTTTACACTTTATATGTTCGCCATTGTTTCATTGAGTGTGACAGAAGAAGCCTTCATCAATTTTGCATCATTTGTTGGCTTAAACACTTGTAGACCATTATAATTAATCCCCCCCTCCCACCACACAACCCTTTAGTTTGTGCCAAAAAAAAAAAAAAAAAAGAAAAGAAATTTAGTTAATTTGCACTTTTGCCACATGCGTGTTTCTTATCGGTTATCTCTTCTTTTTGTTTGATGGGGGGGTTCTGTTTCTTTGGGTTTTTAGCGTTTTAACCCTTGTTATAGTCTAATTAAAGTTCCTGCCTGGTTTTTACCGTTGGGGGACACGTAACGCTGCCAAATGACTTTAATGCCAGGGACAACATCAGTATGGTGGCCCAGGTCATTGTTGTTCTTGTTGTAGTGTCGAGTGTCCTTGTAAGCTTAAAAAGTCTTTCGACACGTATCCCCATTGGACGTAAAAGTTTTGTCAGATAGCCAAACCTGACCCTGTTGCTGGTTGAAAAAAGAAAAGAAAAAAAAGGGATGGGATGGG